>NC_084552.2:25367832-25487832 GCF_033978685.3 Nerophis lumbriciformis | reverse complement strand
TGTATGTGTGGGGAAAGAAATCACAAGACTATTTCATCTCTACAGGCCTGTTTCATGAGGGGGGGTACCCTCAATCGTCAGGAGAAAAAAAATCGTCAGAAAATCTCCTGACGATTGAGGGTACCCCCCCTCATGAAACAGGCCTGTAGAGATGAAATAGTCTTGTGATTTTTTTCCCCACACATACATATATATATATATATATATATATATATATATATATATATATATATATATATACATATATATATATATATACATATATATATATATATATATATATATATATATATATAAGAAATAATTGACTTTCAGTTAATTCTAGCTATATATATTTTTTATTATATATATATATATATATATATATATATATATATATATATATATATATATATATATATATATATATATATAAATAAAATAAATACTTGAATTTCAGTGTTCATTTATTTACACATATACACACACATAACACTCATCTACTCATTGTTGAGTTAAGGGTTGAACTGTCCATCCTTGTTCTATTCTCTGTCACTATTTTTCTAACCATGCTGAACACCCTTTCGCAGGTACCCAGAAAGGTTTCGAGTACCACCAAAAAAACTGAATCTCTGAAGACAGTATAAAAATCTGTGTTAAAGGTGTACAAATACTGTTTGTATAATAAGCATGTTATTTTTTACAAATGAGGGTTAAGAGTTCAGTACTAAAAAAAAAAAGAAAATAATGTGGCTTAAGTACAGTTTTTTAATTGAGCTGCTGCATTTTTTGGTTGGGTTGTTTATTTATTTTGAGTAACTTCTATACATTTCTAAAAGGGGAGGAATGTAATAGTGATCTATGTTTGTCTGTTGCCATCTCCTGGTGAATGTTGGCTATAGCGTACTGGGGTTACTTTTTGGTTGGCCAATGATTTACGTGGTGTTGCGCACCTGACGTCACTCAGGTCCGCATGGAGCTGGAGGGGGCGTGACTTCCAGCTCTGCCTGAATTTCGGGAGATTTTCGGGAGAAAATTTGTCCCGGGAGGTTTTCGGGAGAGGCGCTGAATTTCGGGAGTCTCCCGGAAAATCCGGGAGGGTTGGCAAGTATGCCGAATGCAAACAACCTTGCCTAGTAATGGTGCAAAAAAAAAAAAAAAATCAAAAAAATCCAACCAACACAAAATATTAACAGACATGGTCACTGAACTTTGTGGATATTATAAAAAAAAAACGTCCAATCACCATAAAAATATAAAAATTACACCCATCCATTACAAAGCATGATGGGAAAATGACTGGTACTTTTTAGAGGCGGTATAGTACCGAATATGATTCATTAGTATCGCGGTACTATACTAATACCGGTATACCGTACAACCCTAATATACATATCCATATATATATATATATATATATATATATATATATAGCTACTCTACATGCAGTCGGCTTTCGGCCCTCAACGACATTTAGCCCTATGCGGCCCCCAAGTCAAAACGTTTGGACACCCCTGGTGTATGTGTTTGAGTGTAAAACAAAAGAAACAAGACCAATAAAGTTGTAGGTCTTGACTGTGACACTGATTCTATAGACATGGCCCAGTCTACTTCCTGTTTGTTGGTTTGTCAGCTGATCTTCCCCCGCCCTCACCTCACATTGCCTCACCCCTCCTCCACTGCTGACTTGTGCACAATAGCCAACAACATCTGCTTCTCATTTCCTCAAAACCAAAACAAGCAGAAGGAAGGACCAACAGGGCAAAAGAAGAAGAGAAAAGAAAAAATTTTGAGTTTTCACTTTTGGAGGTCTTTGATGGTCCAGGTGCGAGGGTCCCATCATTGCCCGGTGGACCACTTGGACATGTCTTGCAACATCTTGTGGAGCCACTGTGGTCGCAGCTGCCTGAGGGAAGTTAAGACAAGGAATGAGGGCAAGGGAGGAAGGAATTTGCAACTCAGCCCCTGGCGGGACTAATTATTACTAACGTGATTGTGGCTTCTTTGCTGAAGTCTGCAAAGAGCATGGAAGTTTTACACAACACGAAAAAGGTAGAAAATAATTAAGGATGGATGAGCTTACATTATTTTGTAAACGCTGCCTCTGCAAAACGTTTACACCTCAATGAGGCTTCATACTGGCATACCAATACACCCTTCAAGATTCTACACCTGCACCTTTACAAACAGATAGCTGCAACCCCAAAAACAAAACAGATATTTGGTTTGTGCAAGTTGACCTATGAAGTTCCTACTGAAGAGAAACAAAATGGTGTTGAGCCGCCACTGTTTTTCACAAGAGAATTGCTGCCCTCTAGCGGACGCTCAAAAACATCACCTGACAACAACAAACACCAAAGATGCCAAACATCCAAATAAATCCTTTTATTCCACATAATAACCAGACATAATTGAAAAAATCATAATATTATACAACATGACAGGGGATTTACCAGGACTGTTTCTAACTTGGAGTATGCTTCTTGTTCAGTAGCTTTCCTTTGGGTTTGAGCATGAGAGACTTTTTGTACTCCTCCATTCTTATAACGTCGTCCTTTCTCTCTTGCCAAGACTCCATGCCTTTGTCCATCTCAGAGTTCAGCATCAAGATGCGCCTCTGCGGATGAGACAGTGCACGTTTAACGCTTGTAAACGCTGCTGTCATGTTTCGGGTGGAGGGGTACTTACGGCTAAGGCCTCTCTCTCTTGACGCCTTCTTAACACGCCCTTCAGTGGAGGTGCTGGTCTGCCATCTGCTCGGGAATGTAAGCAGAATATTAACCCCAAAGTCAAAAATGAAGAAAACTTTAGGCCGTGATGTATACCTGCAAAAGACCAATCAGGAAGATCTGTCAGGGGTCCATACGCTGTGCCATTGCGTGCAAATCCATGCCTAAAAACATACGAAAAAGCAATGTACGTGTTTTAAACTGCATTTAAAACGTAAATGACAACCACAACTATGCAATTATAATATTGTCACAACAGGAGTGTAACTGTCGCTATTTCAATCAGCACATTGTGACTGCTGTTTACATTGTTGTACATTTTGGTTTATTTAAAGAAATGTACCTGTTCAATGCTTGTACATGAAAATATTACTTCTAGACCAGGGGTGTCAAACGTACGGCCCACGGGCAATGATGGGACCGTGTGCCATCATTTCTTGCAATTGCACTTTGAGAAACGTTGTTCTTAAACTGTTTGACTATTTGCTCACGCAGTTGTGGACAAAGGAGTGTACCTCGCCCCATCCTTTCTTGTGAAAGACTGAGCATTTTTTGGGAAGCTGTTTTTATACCCAATCATGGCACCCACCTGTTCCCAATTAGCCTGCACACCTGTGGGATGTTCCAAATAAGTGCGGCTTCGTAGCTTACCAAAGTCGTACTAAAACATTTTGATACATTTTTGAGTGCCGTGTGTAATGTTCTATATTTTCAATGGAACATTTAAAATGTTGTTGTTGTTTTATCCTACAATCCCACACACTGGGTGTGGTGGGATTGTTCTCTGTATTTGGCCCGTCACCCTTGGTCGCCCCCGGGGAGGTGGGGGGAGCGGTGGGCAGCAGCGGTGGCCGCGCTTTAACTTTAAATGTCAAAATAATATGTTTTTGTTTATATCCCAACGATGCCAACATTGAGTTAGCATAAATCAACTTTTGGGTTAAATAATTCAACCCAATAGTTTGGTTGGGAATAACCCAACATTAAGTTATCATAACTCAACTTTTTGGTTGAAATTCAACGCAAAAATTGGGTTGAAGAAATTAACCCAAAATAAGGTGTTCGTCCTTTTCTGAACCAGCAATTGGGTTCAAATTGGGTTATTTTTGTGTAGGCTTTTGTAAACAGTTCAATTAAACATATACTGGTCTTTGTTACTGGTACATTTTTCACCTTCATATTAACATAATGTGCAAATATCGATAAAAGTCTTGGTTTTCTAATAAATGTGCCCTTTTAATATTTTCAAAAGTAAGCATATTTTAATCTTTCATTACGTGTGAATGGGTGAATGTGGAAATAGTGTCAAGGCGCTTTGAGTACCTTGCAGGTAGAAAAGCGCTATACAAGTATAACCCATTTACCATTTGTTTACTTGAGTCATATTTCCATCATAGTGCAGTCTACACGCATCTCTTATGTTTCACTGCCATCTACTGGTCACACTTATCATTACACCATGTGCCAATGAAAATTGCTTCGAGGTCGGTGCGCAAAACCAAAATTATTCCGTTCATTAGGCGCACTGGGTTATAAGGCGAACTGTTGAGTTTTGAGGGGGGAAAAGGATTTTAGGTGCGCCTTATAGTCTGGAAAACACGGTACGCGCACGCACATACACACACACACACAATTGACCAACCCATCCTGCCCCTTTGCAGCTTTTTTGAATATTTCCCTAATTTTGAGGTGTCAAGGTTGGCAAGTATGACCTACACTGGTCTAAAGGCATTGCACATATGGACTGGCTCCTCACAAGTAAGTAAACATTAGACTGCAAAAAGTCAGTGTTCAAAAACAAGGGAAAAAAATACAAAAATTAGGGGTACTTTACTTGAACTGAGCAAAATTATCTGCCAATAGAACAGGAAAGTTGGGCTTGTCAAGACTTTCCAAAAAAAGTTAAATTAGTTAACCTGAGTGAACCCCAAAATACCTTAAAATAAGTATATCCTCACTAATAACAAGTGCACTTTTCTTGGTAGAAAAAACAAATATGAGACCTTTTTTCTCAGTATGTTGAAAAATATTCTTAAATTAAGTAAATGCTAGTGCCATTATCTTGACATAATGATATGCGCTTGGCATTACATTTCTTGAAACCAGCAAACTTATACTAAAAACTAGTTTATTTTTCTTAATGGAAAGGCAACAAGGCAACCGCTCGTTACTCTCGGGGTCTCCTAGCCGCTCAGGCAAATCATATTGTCTAAAGATGCATTTTTCCATCGATAACATGGCATCATCGTGCCAAGTGCATGCTCTTTCAGTCAATTAGTGCGCAAGGAATATATATATATATATATATATATACACCGGTATATATATATATATATATTTTTATTTATTTATTTTTTTTTTTAATTGTAATTTTGAAGAATTTATCTGAATGTGCATGAACTATTTCTGTTCAAAATTGTTTGAAATGTCACATGTCATCTGTTTTAATTATGAGACACAATTGTATCAAAGTAGGGCTGGGCGATATGGTCTTTTTTTAATATCGCGATATTTTAAGGCCATATCGCGATACACGATATATATCTCGATATTTTGCCTTAGCCTTGAATGAACACTTGATGCATTTAATCACAGCAGTATGATGATTCTATGTGTCTACATTAAAACATTATTCTTCATACTGCATTAATATATGCTACTTTAAAACTTTCATGCAGAGAAGGAAATCACAACTAAAAGAAAATCACAATTGTTTTCATACGGTGTTGATCTGGAAATGTTTGCCTCTGCCTTTTGATGGTGTGGACGTGTGGCACCAAACGGAGATATTGACGTGCGCAGTAAGCACTCTTCATTGTCTAGCGGGTGACTTTTCAAATGATGCTACATATTAGCAGTGTAGCCGAGTGTCCTGGGTTCGACTATACAGTGTACTTATCTAATAAAATAATAAACGGGAGACATTAGAGCAGGTTCGGTAGCCATCGCTTCTTTAATGTCAACATCACACACCTCCTTCCACAACCACACACACCCTACGTCACAGCCCTACGGCAACAACTCTGGAGGGACAAAACTCCTCTTCCTTACCTAACACACTCCGGTAACTTGGGACACCCTGAACTGTTTGTTACAGCAGTAATGCTACTTTTTATAGCAACGCTTTTGCCCCACACTTGACAAATTACGGTTGTCTGTTCGACATATTCCCACTTGAAGCCAAACCACCGCCAGACGATGGACCCCCTGCTGTTTTTCTTGGGAATTAATTATTCCTCCATTTGTTACCAGATTGGCACCTTCTCTCTCTTGTATTACCGCTCGCACCACTCCGCTAACATCACAGCTAACGTTAGCCATGCTGCTACCTCTATGCTGGGAGAGGGCGTATACGTATGTGACGTATGTAAGAAGGTGCGCTTGCTGTCTATGAGAAGGAGAAACAGGAAAGTGCGAGGAGAGCCTGTAGTGTAATGCCCGCAGCTAAAAGCAACTGCGTGAGAACGTATACTCGATATCACGATATAGTCATTTTCTATATCGCACAGAGACAAACCCGCGATATATCGCCCAGCCCTATGTCAAAGTCACAATTTTTTTTATTCATGCTTGAAATAAGAAATTATTACTTTGAAAAAGCAGTTTTATACTTGTGAGTGTTGATGACACAGCTTTGCAGCAGTTGATGTTCTAGTTTCAAGCATCTTTTACTCATTATAGGTCATACAATCTCAGCAACAAGCTGTAATATCTTACTGAGATAATTTAGGACCAAAACCCTTAAAACAAGTAAAACACTAACATAAAATCTGCTTAGTGAGAAGGATTATCTTATCAGACAGAAAATAACCAAATATCACCCTTATTTGAGATATTTAATCTTACTTAGATTTCAGTTTTTGCAGTGTACTTTTGATTGATTTAAACTTTTATTAGTAGATTGCACAGTACATATTCTGTACAATTGACCACTAAATGGTGAACGTTACTTTTGATTGATTGTAACTTTTATTAGTAGATTGCACAGTACATATTCCGTACAATTGACCACTAAATGGTAACACCCGAATAAGTTTTTCAACTTGTTTAAATCGGGGTCCACGTTAATCAATTCATGCTGGTACCGTAGCAGCACCTCCTGGTACCCTAGCACCTCCAAAACCCTCAAATCTAAACTCCAAACATCCCAGAACAAGCTAGTCAGATTACTTCTCGACCTCCACCCCAGATCACACCTCACTTCTACCCACTTCTCCAAAGTGGGCTGGCTCAGGGTGGAGGACAGAGTAAAACAACTTGCACTGAACCTAGTCTATAAAATCCGCTACACCTCCCTGATACCGAAGTACATGTCAAACTACTTCCTTAACGTAAATGACCGCCATAACCACAACACAAGGGGGAGCTACACTAACCACGTTAAACCCAGATTCCAAACTAACAAAGGTCTTAACTCATTCTCTTTCTATGCCACATCAATGTGGAATGCGCTCCCAACAGGTGTAAAAGAAAGTGCATCTCTATCCTCCTTCAAAACCGCAATAAAAGTTCACCTCCAGGCAGTTACAACCCTAAACTAACACCCTCCCCGGATTGTTAATAATCAAATGTAAACAATCAAATGCAGATACTTTTTCTTATGCCTTCTGCTCTCTCTCTCTCTCTCTCTCTCTCTCTCTCTCCCCCCCCCCCACCCCCACTACTTGCTGTCCATATCCTACCAAGTCAGACCTACACTGTTCCAATATCCAGTTCTCTGTTCTCAATTGTTGATGACTGATGATAACAACCAAACCCGCCCCCCTCCACACCCCGGATTGTAAATAATTCAATGTGATCAAATCAAATCAAATCAACTTTATTTATAAAGCACATTTAAAATTTACCACAGGGGTAGCCAAAGTGCTGTACAATGAGCAGGTTAAAGATAAAACGAGTACCGAGCAAACACAACACAACACAAACAGAACATGATAAAAAATAAATAATTAAAATAGAATTAATAAAAACATAAAAACATAAAAACATAAAAACAGGATCACAGCAGGTGTATTATGGGGCGCCATTGCAGGATGGATATCACTCAGTGTTAAAAGCCATGGAATAAAAGTATGTTTTTAAGAGAGATTTAAAAACAGGAAGAGAGGAGGCTTGTCTAACACTCAGGGGTAGGTCGTTCCAGAGCTTGGGAGCAGCAACGGCGAAAGCTCTGTCACCTCTAAGCTTCAGCCTTGTGTCAGGGACCGTCAACAGCAGCTGATCGGCTGATCTTAAGGATCGGGTGGGGCAGTAAGGCTGAAGGAGGTCGGAGAGATAGGTTGGCGCGAGGTTGTTTAGACATTTAAAAACAAATAAAAGGAGTTTAAAATGTATTCGGTAACGCACAGGGAGCCAGTGAAGGGACGCTAAAATAGGGGTGATGTGCTCACGTCTGCGGGTCTGTGTTAGCAGACGAGCAGCAGAGTTCTGCACGAGCTGCAGGCGGGCGAGGGAGGCCTGGCTAATGCCAACATACAGGGCATTACAGTAATCAAGACGAGTCGAGATAAAAGCGTGGATTAATTTCTCAAGATCATGTCTTGATAGAAGCGGTTTCACTTTCGCTATTTGGCGTAATTGATAAAAGCTTTTTTGAACGACGCTGCTGATTTGTTTTTCGAATTTAAAATCTGAGTCAAACTTTACCCCCAGGTTTGTGACAGAGTCGCTGAGATACGGGGTCAGAGTGCCGAGGTCAACGTTGGGGGAGGGAGAGCGACTTGGACCGAACAACATAACTTCTGTTTTGTCTTCATTTAGGCTCAGGAAGTTAGCTGAAAGCCAGACTTTGATGTCGTGCAGGCAGTCAATAAGACTTTGAACCGTGTTATTTTGTGCCATGGGAAAATAAATCTGGCAATCATCGGCATAAAAATGAAATGCAATACTGTACTTCCTAAAAATAGAACCAAGGGGGAGAAGGTAAAGCGCAAATAAAATTGGGGCAAGGATTGAACCCTGGGGGACCCCATGTGGTAAAGGAGCTGTGGACGACATAAAACTGTCTACTTTTACACAAAAACTCCTGTCGGTTAGGTACGACCGGAACCAGTTGAGGGCGGCGCCCTTAATGCCCACACAGTTCTCAAGACGAGTGATTAAAATTTGTGATGATCTTGTGTGATGACTGTATTATGATGATGCTATACAAGTACAACCCATTTATCATTTATTTATTTATCATGATAGTATATATCTGTATCATGAATCAATTTAAGTGGAAAAACTTATTCGGGTGTTACCATTTAGTGGTCAATTGTACGGAATATGTACTTCACTGTGCAACCTACTAATAAAAGTCACAATCAATCAATCAATCAGTTTAATCCGTAATAATCCAACTAGGGACGGCGTGGCGCAGTGGAAGAATGGCCGTGCGCGACCCGAGGGTCCCTGGTTCAATCCCCACCTAGTACCAACCTCGTCATGTCCGTTGTGTCCTGAGCAAGACACTTCACCCTTGCTCCTGATGGGTGCTGGTTAGCGCCTTGCATGGCAGCTCCCTCCATCAGTGTGTGAATGGGTAAATGTGGAAGTAGTGTCAAAGCGCTTTGAGTACCTTGAAGGTAGAAAAGCGCTATACAAGTACAACCCATTTATCATTATTATTTATTTAACTATGGAATCGCAGCTCAGAACCACACACACGCACTAATACTGTACTCCCATTGCTGCACTATGAACTGTGTTATACCAGTTATCGTAATTCAGACTGCCTGTGAGACAGAAACATTTATTTACATTATTAGAATGTGTTAGTCCAAGGCATACTTACTCCTTCCTCCACTTTTCTCCTCCTTGAACGCCACACGTTGTGCTAAACCGTCTGCAGGAGTGTTTCAACACTACAAAAATAGGACAAATAAACAAGTTAAGAACAGACACTTCTTTTCAAAAAGTGATGTCCTTTAAAACCGTACAACTACGTCACTCCCTGAGCCACCCCGTTAGCATTAGATTTGGCCATGCTAACATGCAGTTAGTGGAATTACTCGCTTTTTAAAATAAACAGTGGCGTCAGAGTAGATAGTAGCTAAATTATAATCGTACAACAGTCAATTCAAATGCGTATTAATAGGAAAAAAGGCAGCTGTCGAGGTGATTAACCTCTGTCTCACCGGAGCAACACAGTATCCTGAAAGGGGCCGCCATGTTGCCTGTAGTAACAGTGAACCACCTGTAGGGGGTAGTAAAGACTGTATTACAAATGACCTTTTGAAGTCGCTAATAATATTGTGGGTTTCTCGTTTACTACTACATTATGGATTTTCATGAGGTGAATACAACTCTAAATAATAGGGGTGTGGGGAAAAATCGATTCGAATTCGAATCGCGATTCTCACGTTGTGCGATTCAGAATCGATTCTCATTTTTAAAAAAATCGATTTATTTTTTATTTTTGTGTTATTATTATTTTATTATTATTTTTTTTTTTTTTTTTAATGAATCAATCGAACAAAACAATACGCAGCAATACCGTACAATGCAATCCAATTCCAAAACCAAACCCGACCCAGCAACACTCAGAACTGCAATAAACAGAGCAATTGAGAGGAGACACAAACACGACACAGAGCATCAACAACAGTATCAACATTAGTTACAATTTCAACATAGCAGTGATTAAAAATCCCTCATTGACATTATCATTAGACATTTATAAAAAAATTAAAAAATGAACAATAGTGTCACAGTGGCTTACATTTGCATCGCATCTCATAAGCTTGACAACACACTGTGTCCAATATTTTCACAAAGATAAAATAAGTCATATTTTTTGGTTCATTTAATAGTTAAAACAAATTTACATTATTGCAATCAGTCGATAAAACATTGTCCTTTACAATTATAAAAGCTTTTTACAAAAAATCTACTACTCTGCTTGCATGTCAGCAGACTGGGATAGATCCTGCTGAAATCCTATGTATTGAATGAATAGAGAATCGTTTTTAATCGGGAAAAAAGTCGTTTTTTGAATCGAGAATCGTGTTGCCCTGCAAAAAATGTTCTATAGAATTTCTAAAGAATATCTCTATAGAATTTCTAATGAACTTTAGGACCGAAGTTCTATAGAATTTCTAAAGAATATCTCTATAGAATTTCTAATGAACTTTAGGACCGAAGTTCTATAGAACAGGATTCTAAAGAATGGTTCTATAGAACATGGTTCTAAAGAATGGTTCTATAGAACAGGGTTCTAAAGAATGGTTCTATAGAACATGGTTCTAAAGAATGGTTCTATAGAACAGGGTTCTAAAGAATGGTTCTATAGATCTCTAAAGAATAGTGCTATAGAAGAAAGTTCTAAAGAGTAGTTCTATAGAACAGGCTCCTATGGAATGGCTTTCTGTGGAATACGGTTCAGAATGATGTAGAAATGATTGGGCAGGCATTCTACAAAATCTGTGGTCTAACACTGGCAATGGAGAAAGACAAATATTGCAGTTGAATGAATGTTGACTTGTATTTATTATATACATGTAACTCAAATCTTGACGTAATAAATAAATGTCAGCAGCATAAATCAACATGATCACCACGCTTCCCCGACTGTTAGAGACGGCTAGACGTCCAGCAGAATTTGTTTCTGAGGCCTTCTTTTTTTCCCATTTTCTGCGCAATGTTCAGTTTCACTCCAATGATTTTCTTTATCACATTTGCTTCACTTGAGGGATGGAGCTTCTTCACAAAATCTGAAAGATCAATAAAATATACCAGAATTAGTGTCTGCAGACACCAAGACACTAGCTGTCATGCAATGAGTTACACTATGGCATTTTTCAGCTCGATAAAGAGAGTGATGTCTATCATTTAATCAATGCAATGGATAGTCAACACACTGCATACATTGCATATCACGCGTTTCTATGCTGTAAGGCACTTGCACTGCTTGACGCACACAAAATCATATGTGGTGCAATCATGCCAGGCTTTACGAACTGCAACAAATCTGTATCAAATTCTGACAGTGCATGTACACTATTCATTAGCTATATAGAGAATCCATTCAGTGTGTGAAATATTTTTCAAATTATTTTCAGGATTTCACTTTCTTGTGAATCTTGTTGTGTACTTGATGGGTGTCCCCAATGGCGTTCGAACAATCACGAAAGTGCATTAATAGAATTCTAATAAAAATATTTAACTTCAATCTGATTGAAACCATATCCACATCGGGAAGGGGATCTGACACATTCCCTATCTAAAAGTCGTTCACTTCTCAACTTGCAGCAGAACTCACGGAAATTCCCGACGCTAGTTGTTAAATAGTAAGGCGGAGAATGCCGATATAAGATATCAAACGAGAAAAAGGTGTAGATATCCGTGCGCTGCGGTTTTTGCTTTGTCACTTGATGTTGGTTTCCGACGAGATCACAGCTAATGTGACCACCCATGCCTATAAATCTGTCAAAACGAACATCTCGCAGTCAATTCATGGACCAAGCCGACTGGAAGCTATGGATATCTATACTTCATGCCAAACGATCACGGAACGACTTGGAGATAGGAAAAGGGTCAGATCCACTTCCCTGATGTGGATATGGTTTTAATCAGATTGATTTAACTTATACTCACCAATAATAGCAGACACTTTCTTGTCATCCAGTTTTGGTTTCTCATGCTTATCCTTAAAAGCATTGGATTTTTTTCCTGTCAAGCTGCTGTTGGCCAGCTCCTCTCTGGCAGAGCGACAGCAGGACGTCGAGCTGATAGTATTGTTGCCTGACGTGATAAGTCGTCCATCTTCATTAGCAGGCCAGGAAGTCCTTTAATAGAAAAAAGTACATTGTGATGCAGACACAATAAAAAAAAAAAATACATTAATAACATGAAGCTGGCGATATCCAAACCGCTCGGCTCTAACCCCAGCTATCATAATGTAAGGGTATTTTGATAGGAATCTTGTTCAAGTCAAGGGAAACATGGTAAGGAAGCAATCAAAGATGAAAAATATATATAACCATATATATTAATTCATCCTGACCACGCGAAGATTTAATATTTGTCGGTCAAGTATTAATCAGATATCCAGCTGAGACAAAATATCAAGAAGGAAGGGACGTAACTCTTGCTAATATAAGAGAAACACACAAAAACGGACGGACAGACAGACAAACAAACAAGTACCATATGTCCTCCCCTTATTTAGAGGGGAGGACATCACAACTTAGGATGTTGTATATGCAACAGTTCTGAAATTATCCCAAATCATAAATGGATTTTTATTGGAAAAAAGGGGCATAACTCTGGAAAATATTGTCCGAGACGACTCATTTTCGATAGGCTTCTTGTTACACTAAGATAAATAGATGTAACAAGTTTGGTTTCCGTACATGAAACGATTCTGTAAATATTGCGGTGACGGATGGACAGCCGTACATGACGACAATACCCGTAGGCCAAAGTTAGATGAAAATACAGTAATAAGAAAGTTATTTCATACATCGACATGTAAGCATATTTTCCATCAACCTATGATAATTACAATAACATACTTCTAGAATAAGAAAACCTACCTTCAACAACCCTCAATGCATCTCGAAGGGATTTGTTTTCCTCTCTCAACTGGAGGACTTCCTTCTTCAGGGATTCCATTTCTGTACATGTATCTTTCGGTGAAGTTCTTCCCAGCTGAAAATGTCAAAATAGTAAATCAAATGAAATAATTTGTATTATGATTAATTTGGGCGCTCATATGTTTTCCGGAAGCAATTTGTCCTGGATACGGCCCTGACAGCACCATATAAGTTTTACATGTATAAGCAACCTTGTAGGCACATTAATTTGAATATGCTACATGTACATGTAGCAGTAAGCCATTCACACAGTAGGCACTGTTCATCAGGTATTTGTAGTGTTATTTTCATATAAGTAAAAGTATAAACTTGTGTTTTAAACCAGTTGCCAGGGATGCAATTTTTACGTCCTCGATTTCAAATGAATGCTAGGCACTTGTGATTGTTTGCCTCGAGAGGGTGCTTTGATTAACCAATAAAATCCTATTCTATTCTATTCATGTACTCACAGCAGCAAGTTGGGCCTTCAATTGTGCCCGAGCATCATATCCAACAGCTGTACGGCTTACTTTCCTCTTTTTCTTCTGAAAAATCAAGATTAACAAGAAAACGTGTTCAGTTCTTTTATATGCCATTGAAGTGAAGAAATATGTTTGCAGAAATGATAGATTTTCGAGTACATGCAGAAAGTCTGTCAACACCTCAATTTGTCTTGAATATTATTCTGTCTGAGTTGGTCGAATTGAATCAAAATATTCAATAACTTTAAAGCCTACAATGAAACATGATTTGATTAACTTTTATGATAAAGAAAAACTGACAAGGTACTTCAAAAGTATGGGATTGAATCCTACAAAACCTCACACAGTTGAAACACCACTGAAATAGTGAGTGAGTGAATTAACGTTTAACGTCGCTTTCAACACTATTTCGGTCATATCGCGACAACACCACTGAAATAAAAGTACCTGCTGTCTGTCAGATAGAGTCTCCTCGTCACTTTCATCCTTGCTCTCACTGTCTGATGACCAAGACTTTGGCTGTTTGTTTCTCTTGCCTCTGCCATATTCCAAATCACCAGTAAGGGGTACATCCTTGCCATCCTGAGCGGCTTTCAAATATGGCGTCAGTTCACGTGTGTCTTCTGTGTAAAAACAAATGTGCCACATTAAGCTAAATTAAACTGTACAGTTAGTCATACATTTCAGCAGCAGATTGTTATCACTAAATTACTTTGGTATACCTACAGTTCTGATGATTCAGAAATTCACCTCAGCGAGAAACAAATTTCACCTTACTTTCCCTTATTTACAGGCTTACAGCCATATTAAAAAATTGTCAAGGTTAAGTCTGTACTATCATGACAATCACCTCAGCATTGCAGATTGAAACATTCAGTATACCAGGGCTGCACTGATGAGAAATTACTATCAATCATGGAAGAAAAAAAATTATATTAATTAAATTTAACTTTACATAAACAAAGTCGAAAGTTCAAGGTGTAAAATCAGAAGTACATTAAATATATCTATATTTATATGTACTTCTGGTAAAACGTATACTTTTTACTGAATTGAATTGAAAAGTTTTCAACTGTTTATTAATTACCACCAAATCTCAGAATTCTTGCCACGTATTTGGTTTGTGACTGCTTCCTTCCTCCTGCTTTGTTGAGTGGCCATGGAACTTGGACTTCTTCATCACTGTCCCAATTTTCTCCATTCATCTTCTCTCGAGAACCGCGTGGTTAATATACTATATTTCGTCTCGATGATCATCCTCCCCTTGCTTCCGTTTGGCGACCTGACTGGGGGCCAAACTCCTTCTCTGTGTGATCACACAAGCCTGACGTTACAAACAATGGAGGGATGATAATAATACTAATAATAATAATAAATTAGGCTAGTTTTGCTAGCTCACCATTTCCGCCCGTGCCTCGATGCTGCTGTTTGGCTCAACGTTAGCCCGCTTGTGACGTCTCGCATCGCGCCTAGAAGACCCTAAAACTAAATGTGATGTTTAAGCCAACAAAGTTACCGTCAATGAACTCCGACGTGACTTGAGCAGTTTAGAAAGAGCGAGTGAAGTCAACATGGACGTTATGGCCGCCATCACCAACTCAAACTGCCCGCGAAATCTGCTTTGCAACTACGGCAAGCGCGAAGGGGAAAAATAAATAATTTAAAAAAAAAAGTTGATTTGAAACATATTCGCACTTATTAGTGTCGGATATGAGAAACATTGATACAACGCGATTATTACCAACTATACATGAATTTGGTTGTGATTGCAGCCTTAAAACAGTTTTGTTATTTTATAACAAAACGAGAGCAGTTCTATCTATCGTGTTTTGGGGGGGGGTTTGTAATGTTACGGCGGGAAAAGTAGTAAACTAAATATAACATTGAACCATGCTTTTGAAAATGTATACATTTAAATCCTGGCAAATACTGACTTTTAACAATATAAATTGTTACTTACATGAGTTCGGTAAAGTGTTTTCCTATTGGGCTCCGTGAAGAAACGTGTCTGGGCTTGTTCTTCCACAGCTGCATGCAGGTACGTGGGCGGGTCCTGACGTTTTAGGTCTGATTTAAACCTTTGAACTGAGTTTTGCTAAATCAATTTATGTTGGAAGTCCAATAAAATTAATTTTATCACATAAAAAAGTAAGTTACGAAAATATTCACACTTTTTACTTATAGATAACTCAAAAACTCTAAAAATAAAAATAAATTGATTTATTGGAATAAATATACTTTTAAAAATAAAGTCTGCCGAAGTTCTGGGTGTCCGCCTTGAAATGACACCTCACAATTTTAAATGATACAAAATTAACATTTTCATAATTGAGGGAGACATCCTGCATTGTTCAAAAAACAAGCTCAAGTCTGGTGAATCAACTTAATGAGATTAATCAATGCTATGGTGATAGCGCTGCTGCCATTTTATAGAATTTTATTCCATGGAACAATCTATAGAACTTTCAGCAGATAAAGGATAATGTCTATAGAATTTCTGTTAGACATTCTATAGAATGCCCAGTTCTATAGAACAATCTATAGACCTTTCAGCAGATAAAGTAATGTCTATAGAATTTCTGTTAGACATTCTATAGAATGCCCAGTTCTATAGAACAATCTATGGACTTTTCATCAGATAATGTAATGTCTATAGAATTTCTATAGGATATTCTATAGAATTCCCAGCTCTATAGAACAGTGAAAAGACCTTCCAGCACATGAAGCTGATGTCTATAGAATTTCTATAGAATTTTGAATACATATTCTATAGAATCTTCAGTTCTAAAGAAATTCCGACGAAATTCTATAGCGTTCTATATATTTCTATAGAGATTCTATAGAACATTTTTTGCAGGGTGAATTTAAAAAAAAAATTGAATCAAATCGTGACCCCAAGAATCGATATTGAATCGAATCGTGGGACACCCATTGCTGCACGTAAAAAATATACAACATAAAGTAGCAAGAAACACGTCAATAATGAATAAAGCAAAACATGTTCTAGACAAAAAATCACTTCATATTCTCTACTGCTCACTAGTGTTACCATATCTGAGTTATTGTGCAGAAATATGGGGAAATAATTACAAAAGTACACTTCATTCATTAACGGTGTTACAAAAAAGATCAGTTAGAATAATACATAATGTTGGATATAGAGAACACACAAATCCTTTATTTATTGAATCAAAGATTCTGAAATTCTACGACATAGTGAATTTGCAAACAGCTAAAATTATACACAAAGCAAACTATAACCTGCTACCCAAGAATATACAACAATTCTTCTCAAAAAAAGAGGAGAAATATAATCTTAGAGAGAAATGTAATTTAAAACATTTGTATGCACGTACAACACTTAAGACCTTCAGTATATCAGTATGTGGAATTAAATTATGGAATGGATTAAGCAAAGCAATCAAACAATGTACTAATATGATCCACTTCAAGAAACTCTTCAAACTTAAAGTGTTTACAAAGTACAAAGAAGAAGAACCATGATAAACATTCTGAATTTATTTAACTCATCCATTCTTTCATTCTTTCACTCACAAAATAATCTTACTTATCTCAACATATGAAATGTAACTTACTTCACCAATTATTATTTATTTACTTATTTTATTGTATTACTTATGGAGTATATTGTGAATAAATTGAGAACAGGAAGTGAACAAAAGTTTTAGCAACTGTCATGTAAAAGAAAAGGGGTAGGATTAAATAAGCTTTGCTTCTTCCTACTCCTTTTCGAACATGTTGAAAAGAGAAACTGGAGATTGTGATGTATCATGTTGTATACTTGCATGTTCGAAATAAACTCAAACTCAACTCAACTCAACCCAAAGATTCACAGCCCTACTAAATAAATATTCAGTCATTTTGTGATTAAATGTCGTAGGAGTGAATGACAGTGTATTATTTAGTAGAATATTATTTACGTAGTAGGCCGCCGTGATGCCTGCAATAACAGCACATAACCACTGAAAGGTGCTAAAGAAGTAAATAACAATTGTAGTTTTCTCGTTTACTTCTGCAATGTTGATTTCCATGAGGTGAATACAACTGTAAATACATATTCAGAGCATTATTATTTAGTAGGCCGCCGTAATGCCTGCAATAATAGCAAATAACCACTAAGAGGTGCTCCAGACGCTAATAATAATGTATTTTCTCTTGGTCACTTGTGCAATACTGATTTTAAAGATGTGTTTGTAACTTTAAATCATCATAAAGTCACGTTCTAATGCGTTAAGTAATGTCAGAAAAAAAAGACAACACCAATTTAAGATGGCCTCCATGTTGCTTGCAATAACAGCACATAACCACTAAAAGGTGCTCAAGAAGTAAATAATAATTGTAGTTTTCTCGTTTACTTCTGCAATGTTGATTTCCATGAGGTGAATACAACTTTAAATACATATTCAGTCATTTTGTGATAAAAAAAATAAAACAAAAACAAATTAATTTATGTACGTAATGTTGTCAAGAAAAGCAGTCGTAAAAGTGAATAGTAGAGCATTATTATTTAGTAGGCCGCCGTAATGCCTGCAACAATAGCAAATAACCACTCAGAGGTGCTCCAGACGCTAATAATAATGTATTTTCTCTTGGTCACTTGTGCAATACTGATTTTAAAGATGTGTTTGCAACTTTAAATCATCATAAAGTCACGTTCTAATGCGTTAAGTAATGTCAGAAAAAAAAGACAACGCCAATTTAAGATGGTCTCTATGTTGCTTGCAATAACAGCACATAACCACTAAAAGGTGCTCAAGAAGTAAATAATAATTGTAGTTTTCTCGTTTGCTTCTGCAATGTTGATTTCCATGAGGTGAATACAACTATCAATACATATTCAGTCATTTAGTGATTAAAAAAAAAAAAAAATTTAATTTATGTGCGTAATGTTGTCAACACTAAATTGGCCCTAGTGTGTGGATGTGAGTGTGAATGTTGTCTGTCTATCTGTGTTGGCCCTGCGATTAGGTGGCGACTTGTCCAGGGTGTACCCCGCCTTCCGCCCGATTGTAGCTGAGATAGGCTCCAGCGCCCCCCGCGACCCCAAAGGGAATAAGCGGTAGAAAAATTGATGGATGGATGTTGTCAAGAAAAGCAGTCGTAAAAGTGAATAGTAGAGCATTATTATTCAGTAGGCCGCCGTAATGCCTGCAATAACAGCAAATAACCACTAAGAGGTGCTCCAGACGCTAATAATTATTTCTTTTCTTTGGTCACTAAGTTGTGCAATACTGATTTTAAAGATGTGTTTGCAACTTTAAATCATCATACAGTCACGTTCTAATGCGTTAAGTAATGTCAAAAAAAACGACAACACCAAAGCCTCTATGTTGCTTGCAATAACAGCACATAACCACTAAAAGGTGCTCAAGAAGTAAATAATAATTGTAGTTTTCTCATTTACTTCTGCAATGTTGATTTCCATGAGGTGAATACAACTTTAAATACATATTCAGTCATTTTGTGATGGAAACAAATACATGTATGTGCGTAATGTTGTCAAGAAAAGCAGTCGTAAAAGTTTTGGGGTTTTTTAATTTTTTTTTTATTGAACAACAAACATACATTTATAATTCACACAAAAGTCAAGGCACTTTCAACATCAAGGAAAGAAAACAAAAGCAAATCCAGATAGATAAACAAAATAAATAATAATAATAATAAATATGACGGGAAAAATGACAAAAAAGGGCAACCTAAATCACTTTAAATGTTTTTAACAGAGATATCAATTTAAGTGTTTTTGTACTATTCTCCAATATTTGATTGATAATTGTAAAGCATTTATCAAATAAAGCAGTCGTAAAAGTGGATAGCAGAGTATTATTATTTCGTCGTCCGCCATGTTGCCTGCAATAACAGCAAATAACCACTAAGAGGTGCTCCAGACGTTCAAAAAGAATATATTTTCTCATGTTTACTTCTGCTACGCTGATTCTCATGAGGCGTCTGCAACTTTAAACGAGGGTAGAGTTGCGTTTTTAGACGTGAAGAACAACAAAGATGGCCGCCGTGCTGTTGGCAATAACAGCAAATAATCAATACGGGAGCTCAAAACGCCAAAAATGTACTTATCTTTACTTTTCTCTTCACGTCTTCAACGTTGATTATATAGATGTGAATTCAACTTTAAATGCCCAATTCTGTCGTCTTTTAAATAAATAAAATGCACGCACTTAACATAATATATCCGTGCTGTATAAACAGCGATGTTTGCAGCAATAATGTTTATGCTTATATTAATAATTAGTAGAGACGTCCGATAATATCGGCCTGCCGATATTATCAGCCGATAAATGCTTTAAAATATAATATCGGAAATTATCGGTACCAGGTTTTTTATTATCGGTATCGTTTTTTTTTTTGGTTTTTTTAATTAAATCAACATAAAAAAACACAAGATTCACTTACAATCAGTGCACCAACCCCCAAAAAACTCCCTCCCCCATTTACAGCCATTCACACAAAAGGGTTGTTTCTTTCTGTTATTAATATTCAGGTTCCTACATTATATATCAATATATATCAATACAGTCTGCAAGGGATACAGTCCGTAAGCACACATGATTGTGCGTGCTGCTGGTCCACTAATAGTACTAACCTTTAACAGTTAATTTGACTCATTTTCATTATTTATTAGTTTCTATGTAACTGTTTTTATATTGTTTTACTTTCTTTTTTTATTCAAGAAAATGTTTTTAATTTATTAATCTTGTTTTATTTTATCTTTTTTTTTTTTTTAAGTACCTTATCTTCACCATACCTGGTTGTCCAAATTAGGCATAATAATGTGTTAATTCCACGACTGTATATATCAGTATCGGTTGATATGATATCAACTTGCCAACCCTCCCGAATTTTCCGGGAGACTCCCGAAATTCAGCGCCTCTCCCGTAAACCTCCCGGGACAAATATTCTCCCGAAAATCTCCCGATTTTCAGCCGGAGCTGGAAGCCACGCCCCCTCCAGCTCCATGCGGACCTGAGTGAGGACAGCCTTTTTTCATGACGGGAGGACAACAGGGTGACAAGAACTAAATCATCCAGACTAGAGATAAATTGTATTATTATGTTTATTTTACCTAAAAATAAATACATTTATTAATTTAAAAAAAAAAAAAAACTAAATACATGTTTGCTATATTTCGCTAAAAACATCAAAATTAATTGTATTTTTATTTGTATTTTTTTGTGACTCCTTATTACATCCAGTCATAGAATTATACATTAAAATAAACATATTTGAAATAATTGATTTTAAATTATCATAATAATTTATTTAAAGTGACCATATTTAATTATTAAAATAATTGCTTGTTTATCAACAACTTTAGCATTCTATTCATTACATTTTGAAACTCTCAGAAGCCAAATTATGTTATATTCCTTAATATTTATTCATGCAAGTTTGAAGTATCAATTATCTAAACACAGTTTTGTTTGCATATTTTCAGGATGTAGATATCTATATATATATATATATATATATATATATATATATATATATATATATATATATATATATATATATATATATATATATATATATATATATGTATGAAATACTTGACTTGGTGAATTCTAGCTGTCAATATACTCCTCCCCTCTTGACCACGCCCCCACACCCCACCTCCCGAAATCGGAGGTCTCAAGATTGGCAAGTATGTTGATATCGGTATCGGTAATTAAAGAGTTGGACAATATCGGAATATCGGATATCGGCAAAAACCCATTATCGGACATCCCTAATAATTAGGCGTTTCGGTGACTCATTGGTCATTCATATTTGACGATTGACTACAGTATTTGACAGGGAGCGACACAAACAAAGCACAAAAGCCCCTGCAGACAATTGTTTTGTGTGCAAATGGCTCCTGCAACACTTAAGCCCAGAAGAATTCCTCTGTTAGCTTTTCAGACAAGTTCCCACTCGCAGGCGGCGGTGAGGCAACGGCTGCACGGGACTGCGGTGGAGCGAACGGGGGCTCCATCTGGAGCCGAGGGCCGGGGGGGGGTCTCCGGGGCAATATTTAAACAAATATGCTATATGCATCACACTTCCTGCATGGCTTTTGCGGCTCCGTTAACTGCCACACGAATGCCGGCTCAAAGTCCTGCAGTGAGGCTGACTGCCTTGGCCTGGATGTTTGTTCTAGACTGGGTCATCCTTGGAGAACTCAGACGTGACGACAAAAAAAAAAGGAGAAAAAAAAAAAAAAAAGCACTGGTCGCTTCACTCCTCCACTGAGTTCTTCCGCGCATTCCACAGGCTGCTGGTACAATAAAGTAGTGCCGTTGCCTGCACAACGAGGAACAGAATGTGGGCGCGTTTAGCATGTTTTTGGCGACATTAACTCACGCAAATGCGTTGGCGTTGTTGTGCATCATAGTGACATACATCATAACAACACTAAATAATAGCACTACTTTTTAAGTGGATTAAAGAAGCACGTTTAATGCAAAATTAGTAGGACGCGGACTCATTGGACACTTGCTTGACTTTGCAGCTAGAAAGTAGTCGTGTTTGTTGTTTATAAATGAGATGTAGTGCTTATGTTTATTGGCTGAGTGTTGAGTTTGAATAACTAAACGGCCATGGCTGGAGGAAAGGTGTCCCGGCTGGCGGTTCGTGGGAGGGGGGGTCGGGGGGTTGAGGGGGACAAGCCGCAGTTGACTGATAAAGGAACCCAGAGAAGCGTCAGGCTAGACGGCGAGAGAACGCTGAGTAACGGTCCTGGCTTGGTGTTGCCTTCAAAATAAATGAGAGTTTGCTAGTCTGGTTCAAAACAGCATTCAAATCACCCAAGAAAATGGTTACAGAATAAGGTAAACGTAATATTTAACATTTTAATGTGATAATGTAAGATTTTGTCATTGAATTCCGTCGGGAATCTTCCAACATGTATTCGTGTGGTCGTTTATTTTGAAAAGCTAGTACCGGAATACGCTATTGTATCAGAGTGTCTTGATTATTATAAAAAAAGAGGGGGAGGTAATTATTTAGGGGAAGAAAGAAAGAAACAAAGTTGTCGACCACGCAATGCGCACGGGGATGGGTTTTATTTATACGGAGAGCGTCTTTTAAGAAGGAATAAGTCGGTTTGTGCGCAACAATATCGGTTTGGTAGATTTGTTATCGAACTGCTCCGCTAAAATCGCACCGGACCGGATTTGAAAATAGTGAATGATAAACCGACGGACTCAACAGGAGCAGGATTCTTTCTGGAGGTCAAATTCACTTCTTGATGTCTTTCCACGATCAGGCTTTTATTTTGGGATGAATGGCAGAAGTCTGGTGAGTCGTTCACACACACGGACTTGTCTTCTCTCTCCTGGGGGACACATGAAGTACTTTTTTTTGGTTGTCTTTTTCTTTTTAGGGGGCACGCATCTAATCCGAGAACATCACAGGAGATTTTAATTTAAGAGGTGTTTTGTTTTGAAAGGGCCAGACTATGCAGATGTGGAGGGTCCACAAAGGACCACTATAGTGTCCTGGATGTATGTTTCTTGTCGAGCTCGCCGGGACTCTTTCAATAGTTCAAATGGGTCCTACCTGGATGGTCCACATGATGGCAAAAAGCAGACGACTGAGGATTTAAGTCATGTTAGCGCCATGGAATGCTCTTATTTATCAGGTTTTCTATTTATTTAGTGTGTGTACATATGAGCAGAGATACATCCAAGGCTAGTTCTAGTGTCAACGTAGAAAATAGCAGTGGATCGTATTATTTTATTTTGCCTCATTTGTATCTGGCCCACTTTACGTCATGGATCGACCGATAAGCAAGTTGTTAGAAAAGCTGAAGCTCACAGACTCGGGCAGCGTTAAATTAAATAGTTCCAAGAAAAAGCAGGACTTAGCCAGTAACTCCAACAACAGCAACGGCAACACTGGTATCCCCGGGGGTGGCGGGGGGAGTCTGCCACCCACCTCCATAGCGACCTCGCCCCCCAGACCCGGTCAGTTCTCCGCAACAAGCGACGTTCCTGCAACAGGAAGACTGGGAATGGCCCAGCAGACCGTACCTCCAGATGGCGAGCAACCGACTCACCCTTCCACCCTGGCCCCGCTGAGGCGTCGCTCCCCCCAGCAGAGGGCCTCCTGCTACCTGGGCGAAGGTGTGGACTCTCATATGAGGCGAGAATCCGGCCTGGGTCCAGAGTGTGATGCGTTCGGGTCCAAAGGGTCCTTGAACCAGCGCCGCTACTCCCTGGAGCTCCAGCAGCTGGTCAAAAGGCAGCATCTTCTTTCCCAGCCGCCACCGCTCTCAGTCCCGCCGCCGTACCCAGCCAACCCCGCTGGCTACGGGTCTGCTTCCAGAACTGGTGGAGGTATGGCAGAGTCTGGCTACATCTCAGAACCAGAGAGGCACAAGCGTCTTTCTCTCCAGGAGGCGTTGTTCTACAAGCGCCTGAGCACGGGTAGTGAACTGTGGGAGAGCACCAGACCCGCGTCCCTTTCTCACCCGCCACACCGCCCGTCTGATGTCAGCGGCGGAGGCAGCGGCGGCGGAGGAGGCTTTTTCTATCCTCCAGGCCCAACCCTGAGTCCATGCTCGTCTTTCAGCCTCCAGGAGTCGGTGCTGGTCAGCCCCAGGTCCAGCTTCGCCTCCAGCACAGCCAGCGGCGGTGGCGGCGGGGGGAGCCCCATGGGGAGCCGCTGCAGCAGCAACCGGACCAGCGGCATCAGTCTGGGCTACGACTCTCGCTACTCCACCTCTGGAGGTCTTCCACTACAGCAGCAATCCCCCTCCATGCAGTCAGGGTGCTCTGCAGCCGGATATGGTGCTCCTGGAAGAGCTGGAGTGACCCCGGTGGAGGCCTGGACTCAATACCTGGACGGGGGTATGCGTCAGGGCGATAGCCGACACTCCTACCCACCGGCTGTCGGAAGTCCGGCTGCCGCGTGCTACCAGGCTGGCCCAGAGTGGTGGGATGAGCAGAGGACCGGAGCAAGAGGCAAAGAAGGAGGTGTGGTGGGAGAGAAGACCCGCTACTCTGACCTGCCAGGTACGCGTTACCAAGAAGAGCTGACCTGGCTTCTTCTCCGAGACGCAGCACTAGAAGGGGACAGTCTCCTGGAGGGCCTGATGCTGAAGGAACACTCTCTGGCCCTGGCCAAACCCAGCATGGCACTGGGGCCGTCTTCCGCCGGGGGGCCGGTCAAGGCTCAGGAGGATGTTGGGGCAGCGGAGAACCGTCAGGAATTCTTTGGTGAGATCCTACACATCCATTACTTTTGATTGATAAGAGTTTAACAGGCTAAAATGCTGTCGCCCCTTTTTAAACTTAATTTCTAGGAACATTTATTACCAGGAACCTCCCCAGGGAATAGTATATCTTCTTTTACCTGGGTAATGTCAGTGGAAACCAGGTTTAAAAAACAGAAATCCCTGAGAATTGAGAAAAGGTTTAATGTTGGTCTTTTTCCACAGGAAGCTTGAACACAAAACCGTAAAAGGTATAAAATGTTTGCTGTATGCGCTGAATAGGAAGAAGTAGTGCCATCCTGTGGACTAATATACAAATATAGAAATCTTAAATCTTCACGTACAGGCAATCTGTTGTGCAAAGGCAACTTTTCTTACCTATTGGTACCTGTTTTTGAGTATTTCGGGATTTCCTTCATACTTCCTCCAAACAAGCCATTTAGAATTGGCCCAATTTGTGATGTTCTTTTATTTGATTCAAGATTCAAGATTGTTTATTGTCATATGCACAGTTAAACAGACAGTTTGCCGTACGATGAAAATCTTACTTTGCTAGTCCACCCTTCAACAAGTCACATGGTACTTAGCTAAAAATAAAAATAAAATATAAAAATGTATATACAAGGCACAGTAAGTAGCATAACATTATTGCACATTCTGATTGACAGTCAACAGTATAAATATGGAGGTGATGTCAACTGAAAGTTTTACCGTAAAAGTTTTGACTAGTCCGACTTTGTAGTGATAAGCGCCTTCGTTTTCTCTATCCTCTTGTTGTGAGGCAGACTGGCTCGTACATGCACATGCATCCTGCGCTGTTGCCATTTCTAATCAGGGTTTCCACAGTGCTTTTAAAAGCATTACACGGATTTTGCGAAAATTAAGGCCTAGTGGCATTAAAAAACCTCAAATACGATGTCTTCTCATTAACAAATAATACAATTGTAGGACTGGGTCAATAGTCAATACAACAATCAATCAAAAGAGGAATTAGAATGAACTTAATAACTTTGTGGTCATCGATTGATTGCTACGTCCGTGTGTTTCTTTTCTAAGGCTCTGGCTTTCAAACTGGTAAAGTCCGAAAGCGTTAAAAGGGCTGATGTCATAGCGGCCACTCCGCTGGACGGTAAAAGTCAAACGGCTTTGTCACTGTAGGAGTGTTGTCCTTAATTGTGACACCATGTTAATGAGAAAGGTGAGCTTGTTTTATACATGACTGCTTAATTTCACTCTCCGGTTTAACACACCCGAGCTAACTTGGTAGCAACTCTTATGACAAACCTCTCGTGACCTACGGTGGCCTAGGATGGACAAGCAAAGCAATTCTCACAACAAACCACAACCTTTATTCACTGACATTCCCTCAGTACCGGTAAATTAATGGGAGTTCCTTCAGCTGCCTGACACTTTATACAAACCCCGTTTCCATGTGAGTTGGGAAATTGTGTTAGATGTAAATATAAACGGAATACAATGATTTGCAAATAATTTTCCACCCATATTCAATTGAATGCACTACTAAGACAAGATATTTGATGTTCAAACTCATAAACTTTTTTTTTTTTGCAAATAATAATTAACTTTGAATTTCATGGCTGCAACACGTGCCAAAGTAGTTGGGAAAGGGCATGTTCACCACTGTGTTACATGGCCTTTCCTTTTAACAACACTCAGTAAAGGTTTGGGAACTGAGGAGACACATTTTTTAAGCTTCTCAGGTGGAATTATTTCCCATTCTTGCTTGATGTACAGCTTAAGTTGTTCAACAGTCCGGGGTCTCCGTTGTGGTATTTTAGGCTTCATAATGCGCCACACATTTTCAATGGGAGACAGGTCTGGACTACAGGCAGGCCAGTCTAGTACCCGCACTCTTTTACTATGAAGCCACGTTGATGTAACACGTGGCTTGGCATTGTCTTGCTGAAATAAGCAGGGGCGTCCATGGTAACGTTGCTTGGATGGCAACATATGTTGCTCCAAAACCTGTATGTACCTTTCAGCATTAATGGTGCCTTCACATACGTGTAAGTTACCCATGCTTTGGGCACTAATACACCCCCATACCATCACAGATACTGGCTTTTGAACTTTGCGCCTAGAACAATCCGGATGGTTCTTTTACTCTTTGTTCCGGAGGACACGACGTCCACAGTTTCCAAAAACAATTTGAAATGTGGACTCGTCAGACCACAGAACACTTTTCCACTTTGCATCAGTTCATCTTAGATGAGCTCAGGCCCAGCGAAGCCGGCTGTGTTTCTGGGTGTTGTTGATAAACGGCTTTCGATTTGCATAGTTGAGTTTTAACTTGCACTTACAGATGTAGCGACAGACTGTAGTTACTGACAGTGGTTTTCTGAAGTGTTCCTGAGCCCATGTGGAGATATCCTTTACACACTGATGTTGGTTTTTGATGCAGTACTGAAGGATAAAAGGTCACAGGCATTCAATGTTACGTGCAGTGACTTCTCCAGATTCTCTGAACCTTTTGATGATATTACAGACCTTTGATGGTGAAATTTCTAAATTCCTTGCAATAGCTCGTTGAGAAATGTTGTTCTTAAACTGTTGGACAATTTTCTTACGCATTTCTTCACAAAGTGGTGACCCTCGCCCCATCCTTGTTTGTGAATGACTGAGCATTTCATGGAAGCTGCTTTTACACCCAATCATGGCACCCACCTGTTCCCATTAGCCTTTTCACCTGTGGGATGTTACAAATAAGTGTTTGATGAGCATTCCTCAACTTTCTCAGTCTTTTTTGCCACTTGTGCCAGCTTTTTTGAAACATGTTGCAGGCATCAAATTCAAAATGAGCTAATATTTGCAAAAAATGAAGTTTTACAGTTCGAACGTTAAATATCTTGTCTTTGCGGTCTATTCAATTGAATATAGGTTGAAAAGGATTTGCATATCATTGTATTCTCTTTTTATTTACAATTTACACAACGTGCCAACTTCACTGGTTTTGGGGTTTGTATATATATATGCATACAGTATATATATATATATATATATATATATATACTACTGAACCCATTTCAATCTATTCAAGATTTTTATTGACTCATTGTAATGCATCTAAAGGACTTATTGGCATTTTCCCAAAAATCATTCCATGACATGTCTTTTTCTAGAATGTTTAAATCAATCATCCATTTACCAAGACATGCATCATTTGCATTCCTAGTATGATGTCAATTTATTATTCCATAAAAACTTTTAACATTTAGAAAAAATGGTATTCTGATTAAAGAACGTAGCCTCCAGTTTGTGGCTACCACAAGGTATAGTTTCAGAGGATATGCATTTTTACAACATGTTTTTAATAGAATAGAATAGAATGGACTTTATTGTCATTATATTTGCATATAACGAGATTAAGGACTCCAACTTAAGGTGCGGTAGTGGGAACAAATATTGGGTAAAATAAATTACACAAGAGGTAATAAAGAAAAAAACTAAGAATTTAAATAAACAGACTACTATCCAATAAAAATAATAAGCAATCCTGTACAGTATATAAAACACTATACAAATACAAAATACTGTACAATATACAGAACAAGACAAGAGTACCGGAGTAATGAATAACAATCAGTGTCGGATGTATTGCACTCGAAGGGTAATATTGCACAATAGGGTATTAGGGTAGGATATTGTATAGGGGTGAATTATTATTATAAGTTAAAGATACAATTTAATAAATTACTTCTTGGTAGATAATATTGATCAACTATTTCAAATTTGGATGTTTATTTAGAGGCCTTAAGTGCAGTTCCCTTTTTAATAATTTTGATTGAAGGTACAGGGTGATGATTGACAGGTGGAACCTTTTAATTGGCTATTGTGTATGGCTGGTGCACAAAGTCAGAACATCAGATGCTTGGAATGCTACATCCTGTGAACATGCTCATGATGTGGCGAAAGCAAGAAAATGAATACCGTATTTTTCGGACTATATGTCGCAGTTTTTTTCATAGTTTGGCCGGGGGTGCGACTTATACTCAGGAGCGACTTATGTGTGAAATTATTAACACATTACCGTAAAATATCAAATATTATTATTTAGCTCATTCACGTAAGAGACTAGACGTATAAGATTTCATGGGATTTAGCCATTAGGAGTGACAGATTGTTTGGTAAACGTATAGCATGTTCTATATGTTATAGTTATTTGAATGACTCTTACCATAATATGTTACGTTAACATACCAGGCACGTTCTCAGTTGGTTATTTATGCCTCATATAACGTACACTTATTCAGCCTGTTGTTCACTATTCTTTATTTATTTTAAATTGCCTTTCAAATGTCTACTCTTGGTGTTGGGTTTTATCAAATACATTTCCCCCAAAAATGCGACTTATATATTTATTATGCATTTTCGGCCGGTGCGACTTATACTCCGGTGCGACTTATACTCCGAAAAATACGGTACATGTCAGGAGAATGGGAAATTGCAAATTTCAGCAAAAGTGGCTGGCTGGCTAACTTTTCATAACTTAGTTAAAGCCCGTCTATTGTAAACCCAGAAAGGCGTTCTGCAGCATGTGTAAAAAGACTCAAAACTTTTCTCAATGGGCAACAATGTGGTGATATCACACATGCTATTCGCTAATCACAAGTCGCCAATTAAAGGCAGGCAGCAGTTAACAGTGACCAACAAAGCCACTTCTCCTGTCACCACCACAACTGTCAGCTGCTGCTACCACTACAGAAAAATAAATAAATAAAAAAGCCAATTTTATTTCACTTGATAGTAACAGTTAATGTACCGTAATTTCTGGACCATAGGGCGCACCGGATTATAAAATGCACTGCCGATGAGCGGGTATAGTCAGGTCTTTCTTCATACAAAAGGCGCACCGGATTATAAGGTGCAATAAAGGGGTCATATTATAATTTTTTTATGAATTGAGAACACTTTCTTGTGGTCTACATAACATGTAATGGTAGTTCTTTGGTCAAAATGTTGCATAGATTATGTTTTACAGATCATCTTCAAGCCGCTTTCTGACAGTCGCTTCAGGATGTGCTGTTTTGTGGGCGGTCTTATTTACGTGGCTCACCTTCGACAGCGTCTTCTCCCGGTCATCTTTGTTGTAGCGGTGTAGCGTGCAAGGACGGGAGTGGAAGAAGTGTCAAAAGATGGCGCTAACTGTTTTAATGACATTCAGACTTTACTTCAATCAATAACGGAACAGCATCTCCTCATCCGTGGCTCACTAGAGCAACGAGGCCGTAAATGTGTCCCGTGAAAAACCGTCCGACCGGAACTCTCTAATAACTAAAGTTCCGTGGGTGAATTATGTAAAGCCACTACACCGGTAGTTTTTAGCGCTTCCATAGCGAGATATAAGTTAGAACTTTACACTACTTTATATTACAAATGGCAACAGCACAGGATGAATGTCCCATAACAAGAAAATAGTGAAAAAGAAGAAGCTTATTGACTACAGCATCGGCACGGACTACAGTGGCGGACTTGCGCAAATTTTCAGGACTTATGCAGATCTCAAATACACATCAGCAGGTACCAGAAGGTAAGAAAAGTTGGCATAATATTGTGAAACAAAACACCAGGTAATATGTCTGCTAATGGGTGCCATTGTGCGGTCCTTATTCACACACCATAGTAATACTCGTATCTCTGACTACGGTAGCCGTAATGGGCTGACAATCCATCAAGCGGTGCGGCTTCAAAGACGCACTAAAACATTTTGACAGATTTTTGAGTGCCGTGTGTAATGTTCATTTAAAGTTTTGGTGTTTACTGGTGTCATATTGCAGTCTACACGTATCTCTTATATGTGACTACCATCTACTGGTCACACTTATCATTACACCATATACCAAATAAAATTGCTTCGAGGTCGGTAAGCACAGTCAGAATCCGTACATTAGGCGCACGGGGTTATAAGGTGCACTGTCGATTTTTGAGAAAATTAAAGGATTTTAAGCGCGCCTTATAGTCGGAAAAATACGGTAAACTTTTCAGCTTTTAAAATTATCATTTTCAAATGCTTACAATTTTGTGTGTACACATAGTTTTAAGCTTCTGACTATATATAATAACTATATGCAGGACATGCGCTTGTTTTTTTTTTTAAGCATTAAAATGGCACTAAAAAACATTAGGATAGATTTGCTGATACCTGTGGAAACCCTGCTAATACAAATGCTAAAATCATTCGCTGTGGCGTATAGTTCTAACATATCTGTTGTCTCTATGGAAGCGCAAACATGGGTGATCGGGAGAAGACGCAGTCGAAGTGGAGGCACATAAATGGGACCGCCCACAAAACCGCGCATCGTGCAGAGACGGTCAGAAAGCGGCTTGAATATGGTCTGTGAAACATAAAAAAATGCAAAATGTTGACCAAAGAACCAATGTTACATGTTATGTAGACCACAAGGAACTGTTTTAAACGTAGAAACAAAAATCATAATATGACCCCTTTGAAGGATTTTTCAACATTTTCATGTTGGGTACAAGTTTTTCCTACCACTTATTATGCATTTTCGGCCGGTGCGGCTTATACTCCGGAGCGACTTATACCATACTTGCCAACCTTGAGACCTCCGATTTCGGGAGGGGGGGCGGGGCGTGGTGTAAAAGCCCTAGATGTTAATGTCACATATGCATGTACAGTAGATGGCAGTATTGTCCTGTTTAAGAGTGTCACAACATTGCTGTTTACGGCAGACGAACTGCTTTACGGTAGACGAAAACGTGACTGCTGTTGTTGTGTGTTGTTGCCGCGCTGGGAGGACGTTAATGAAACTGCCTAACAATAAACCCACATAAGAAACTAAGAACTCGCCCTCGATCATTCTCCAGTTATAACGTCATTGGGCAGGCGCGCTGTTTATATTGTGGGAAAGCGGACGTGAAAACAGGCTGTCGACACGTCACTCAGGTCCGCCTGAATTTCGAGAGATTTTCGGGAGAAAATTTGTCCCGGGAGGTTTTCGGGAGTCTCCCGGAAAATCCGGGAGGGTTGGCAAGTATGACTTATACTCCGAAAAATACGGCAGTAATAGTGGGGCGGGCCCCCCCAAAGGGGGCATGTGTGACCTCAGGGTAGGGCTGGGCGATACGGACGAAAAAGTATATCTCGATATATTTTTACTCAAACTCGATATTCGATATATATCTCGATATATTTTCCGGTGAAATATAAACATATAAAGATATACATTTTTGAGCGAGATTCAGTGAAATTGAAGTGAATGACAACTGTACTGTAAACAGTCAGTGGCACTTTTATTAACCCAGTTAGTCAAGATTGGTATTAGTAGCACAGAATTACATAACACGAATATAATAGAAAAATATTGTTTCTATGTAAAATAAATAGCCGTGCAAATAATACAAAATGTATCAAACTCAGATAAAAAATTAATTTGAAGGCACTTTTTAATTCCCAGTTGACGATGTAATGGACTGTCACACTTGACTTGACTTAATTGTGCAGCTATGATCTTCCTCACTTTGGAATATATTTTTGGCAGCATTTCTCTTGGCAACTGGAGAACAGTTTTGATTTGGGCTTACATGGTAAACAACTCAAATTAATGTTTCATCCAGACGCATACATTTGTCCAAATGTGGCCAGGTAGACGCATTGTGGGTTTCCTGGACGTGGTCTACATCGCTAAAAGAAACATCTAAGGAAGAGAATCCCTCTGCCATCTTCCACTAGTTTTTTAATATATAAATCGCCCTCTTCTCCGACTCTTGTGCGTGTCTGTTACCTTCCTGATTCCGTGACCCGCCCTATCTTGCCTCTGATTGGCCTGTCCGTAATGTTTTGCTCTAATCTTAACCAATCGTGACTCATCATAGTAAACAACCAACCAATCATGGATGTTCTTACACGTGCAAGCACGTCTTGGAAGGAGGAAGGGGAGGGGTTTAGTAGCCCAAGGAGTGTCGAGAGGGATTGGGAAGCGGGTGCGAGGTACACAACAAATAAGCGGTTTTTGGTCATTTTAACGTGAAATAAATTAATATCTTGTATAAAAATATATCGATAAATCTTACAAACTCGATATATTGCCCAGCTCTACCTCAGGGAACATGCTTTTTTGCTTTACGAGAATATGACGAAGTGTATGTAGCCCTTGGCTTCACGATAGGAGATGAGGAAAGACCGCTGTGTAGTTTTCTTTACCGTTAATAAGGATTCTATATCACGCAGTGGTCTATTTATAACAATTTTATAGAGAAAATGTATACTATTTGTAGTCGCGGTGGAGAGTGAGTGGGAGCGACATAATGTCACACCCTTTTTGAATTAGTTAGAGGGGGTGCACTGGAGAGTTCTGCTGGGGGATATCTACGCTCACATTGGCAACGACATTGAAACCCGGAGGCATGATTAGGAGAAATGGTGTTTTGTCATTGGACTTTTGTGCTCGTTACAGATTGTCCATAACGAACACCATGTTGAAACATAAGTGTCCATATGTGCACTTGGCACCAGGACACCTTAGGCCGCAGTTCCAGGACCGACTTTGTAGTTGTGTCATCTGTTTTGTGGTCTCTTCACTCAGGTGAAGAGAGGGGCGGAGCTTTCTACCGATCACCACCTGGTGGTGAGTTGGCTCCGATATTGGGTTAGACCTGACGTCGCATTGTGAGGGTCTGCTGGGATCATCTAGCAGAGTCTCCCGTCAGATAGAGTTTCAATTCCCATCAATGGAAGAACTTTGAACATGTCACGAGGGAGGTGCTGGACATTGAGTCCGAGTGGACCATGTTCAAATCCTGCCTAAAATCACTTTTATTTAATTATGCATATGACAACTGAAAGTATTTACCTGCTCAGTGGCCTTGTGGTTAGAGTGTCCGTCCTGGGATCGGTAGGTCGTGAGTTCAAACCCCTGCTTGGCACTCAGCATCAAGGGTTGTAATTGGGGGTTAGATCACCAAAATGATTCCCAAGCGCGGCCACCGCTGCTGCTCACTACTCCCCTCAACTCCCAGGGGGTGGAACAAGGGGATGGGTCAAATGCAGAGAGTAATTTCAACATTTCTTCATTTTTGTGTGACTATCAGTGGTACTTTAACTTTAACTTTTTATTTTACCCACGGTATTTGATTAAATTAATTCTTTATATTTACCCTATTGTATTTCTAGCGTTTTGTTATTATTCCGCCGCCTCTTTCAGCTGTAATTTGACCCCCTTAACATGCTTCAAAACTCACCAAATTGGACACACACATCAGGATTGGCGAAAATTGCGATCTAATCAAAAAACCAAACCCCAAAACTCAAAATTGCGCTCTAGTACCCCCTAGGAAGAAAACACAGACAAAACTGCCTGTAACTCCCAGTAGGAATGTCGTAGAGACATGAAACAAAAACCTCTATGTACCGTATTTTCCGCACCATAAGGCGCCCTGGGTTATAAGCCGCGCCTTCAATGAACGGCATATTTCAAAACTTTGTCCACCTATAAGCCGCCCCGTGTTGTAAGCCGCATCTAACTGCGCTAAAGGAATGTCAAAAAAACAGTCAAATAGGTCAGTCAAACTTTAATAATATATTAAAACCAGCGTGATGTGGGCGCGCATGGAATCGTATATCAACATGGACGAAGCTGCGTGAAAAAAGCCACCCGGCCTCTTCGCGTAAACTTAAACTTACCTTAACCACTCGCTCATCTTTTCTTCATCCATCCCTTCGAGTTAGCTTTTATGATGACGCCGGCTGGAAAGGTCTCTTTTGGCAAGGTCTTCCTTTTGAATATCACCATGGGTGGAAGTTTCTGGCCATTAGCATGGCAAGCTAGAACCACAGTGAAGGATGACTTCTCATTCCCTGTGGTGCGAATATTCACCGTACGTGCTCCCGTTGTATCCACAGTGCGGTTCACAGGAATATCAGTTGCTGTGAAATAGTAATCCGTGTGCGGATGGAGAGATTGCGTCTTTTCATGAACCGGATCCCTGTCGTTTAGTAGGAGCCATTTTGTGGTCTTTACAGATGTAAACACACAAAGGAAATGAAACGTAGGTAATATCCGCGCGCTTTTTCTTCTTCTACGCGGGCAGGTGGTTGCTTACAGTAGAAGAAGAAGCGCTTCCTGTTCTATGGGGGCGGGTGCTTACCTTGGCGGTTGCTTGCGTAGAAGAAGAAGCGCTTCCTGTTCTACCGGGAAAAAAGATGGCGGCTGTTTACCGTAGTTACGAGACCGAAACTTTATGAAAATGAATCTTAATATTTATCAATATATAAAGCGCACCGGGTTATAAGGCGCACTGTCAGCTTTTGAGAAAATTTGTGGTTTTTAGGTGCGCCTTATAGTGCGGAAAATACGGTAGGTCTCACTTAGACCTATATTTCATACACTGACAACCCCCAGCAAAAATCAACAGGAAGTTTGCAATTCCCCCTGTGTAAAAACAGTCACCTTTCTTCAAACATTATCTCCTCTGAGTGCGTTTGTCGTGTCGGCTTCAAATTAGCACAGGAGAGAGATTGAACCCTTCTGATTAAAAGTTGATGAAAGAGTTTTAATTACTGCTCCGGTTTGGATTTTATGAGCCCTCAATGTCGGCCCCGTCCATCGCTGCTTGCAGCTTTAATTTTTTATTTGAATTTGAAATATGATTACATACTTTTATTTTTCGCTTTTTCAAATTTTCTGTAAAGCACTGCTAATGAAGGAGTTCTATCAGGTGCATTTGGCTCATGGGACTACGGAGGCAGCGGACAGGTACCGACAGGTCAAGGGGGAGTTTGGGGAAGCCATGGAAAACGAATTTCCCAGATTACTTATGAGTTAGCGATGGACAAAATGCGAGTAATCGCAATTAAAATGTTTAATTGTTTGACGGCCTTAGTTAAGATAAATGGGTGTTTTGGGTGGTTTGGAACAAGACATGTTGGGTCTTCTTGCTACTTGATACTTTTATCAGGGAATTGTCACAAACAAATCAGGTACCGTATTTTTCGGAGTATAAGTCGCACCTGCCGAAAATGCATAATAAAAAAGGAAAAAAACATATATAAGTCGCACTGGAGCCCGGCCAAACTATGAAAAAAACTGCGACTTATAGTCCGAAAAATACGGTAATTTTAGCAGAAAATGACCTGATACCAATATACATTGAAAAAATACATGTGTACATGACACTAATGTAAATTAATTGGAATGTTCCGGTGCATCTCTGCGTTGTGCGATTAATCGCAATTAAAAAATGTGAATTGTTTGACGGCCTCAGTTAAGATAAATGGGTGTTTTGGGTGGTTTGGAACAAGACATGTTGGGTCTTCTTGCTACTTTTATCAGGGAATTGTCACAAAGAAATCGGGTCATTTTAGCAGAAACAAGGTCGTTCAAAGATCTGAGAAAAGTGGGAAAATGTCGGACTTTATCCAGAGGAAGCTTGTAGGCAACTCGTGTGACATTTTCCTGTATGCTTTGAATGGGAAAAAACATCAGGTTGGTAAGGGGAACATTTTTATTTATTTTTTTAATGTTGGTGGAAATGCACCATGGTTCCCTAAAATCCTCGATAAATAAAAGTATTGGCAGTGGAAAATGGGCTAATGTTGGACTTCAATTTCAAGGTAAATGATGTAACGGTGAGGCCAGAGTTGCATCCGGTAATTGCTATGATATGCTGTGATGTGTTAATCTGTTCCTCATTCTTCATGTTGTCGTAAATATTATTACTGTCTGGCCGGCTGCCGATTTGTAGGTTTGCATGATGATGATGATAGATTATTAGTTGAAAGCGTGCGTGGATCTTTTAGAACCTGCATGGACACGCAAGCTTGCAGCAAACATTTGATCCCGAAGAACTAATCCAGACAAGTTGAAGATGAAGACGTATTAGAAAGACTCTCTCATACAAATTGCACGGTTGAATTTTGAAGGCTGGAGTGAGTCAGTGTTACAGTGGCTGGAGGGTTATGTGTGTGTTTCTCTGTGGCAGGGTGTGTTTTACCCAGATGACTTCCGGCCACAGTAATGCCGCGCAGTGTGTGTGTGTGTGTGTGTGTGTGTGTGTGTGTTGCTGCTGTGGCGTGTGCAGGGGCGGTGTGCTGTAGCCTGTTTTTCTGCTCAGGTATGCGTTCCCGCAGGGGACGTGCAACACTGTATGGCTCGGCTATCAGGGAAGAATAAATGTGCGGCGACACAGTGTACCTAAAATGTTACTTTTTCTTTGCCCTCAATGAAAAATCACTACATTACACATATAGTATGAATATATCCTTCTTTGGAATTTGTTTTACAATACAAATCACTAATTTGCACTTAATTGTAGGTATTCTCTTAAATGCTCTCACTCATTTGTCCTGAAACCACTAACAATGGCAGCGTCCCAAAAACTGCTACATTTTTTTCCTTCATTCAAAACATATTTTAGAACGACTTCAGCTTGAAATTTGCGTAGTGAATTTTAATATGTGATGTATGTTTACATGATGCACATTTTGTATATATATATATATATATATATATATATATATATATATATATATATATATATATATATATACACGTATATATATTAAAAACTAAATCATTTCTATTTCATTATATTATTTGTATTAGTGCAGTGGTTCTTAACCTTGTTGGAGGTACCGAACCTCACCAGTTTCATATTCGCCGAACCCTTCTTTAGTGAAAAATAAAATGTTTTGTGTTTTTAATTCAAGACAAAGTTATATGTTTTTGTTAACACTTTAGTATGGGGAACATATTCTAAGTAACAGAGACTTAATTTAGAGTTATTTGGACACTAGGGGAACATATTTTAAGTAACAAAGACTACATTTAGAGTTATTTGGACACTAGGGGAACATATTCTAAGTAACAAAGACTTAATTTAGAGTTATTTGGGCACTAGGGGAACATATTTTAAGTAACAAAGACTACATTTAGAGTTATTTGGACACTAGGGGAACATATTCTAAGTACCAAAGACTTAATTTAGAGTTATTTGGACACTAGGGGAACATATTCTAAGTAACAAAGACTAAATTTAGAGTTATTTGGACACTAGGAGAACATATTCTAAGTAACAAAGACTTAATTTAGAGTTATTTGGACACTAGGGGAACATATTTTAAGTAACAAAGACTACATTTGGAGTTATTTAGACACTAGGGGAACATATTTTAAGTAACAAAGACTACATTTAGAGTTATTTGGACACTAGGGGAACATATTCTAAGTAACAAAGACTAAATTTAGAGTTATTTGGACACTAGAGGAACATATTCTAAGTAACAAAGACTTAATTTAGAGTTATTTAGACACTAGGGGAACATATTCTAAGTAACAAAGACTAAACTTAGAGTTATTTAGACACTAGGGGAACATATTATAAGTAACAAAGACTAAATTTAGAGTTATTTGGACACGAGGGGAACATATTCTAAGTAAAGACTTAATTTACAGTTATTTGGGAACTAGGGGAACATATTCTAAGTAACAAAGACTTAATTTAGAGTTATTTGGACACTAGGGGAACATATTCTAAGTAACAAAGACTTAATTTTGAGTTATTTGGACACGAGGGGAACATATTCTAAGTAACAAAGACTTCATTTAGAGTTATTTGGACACTAGGGGAACATATTCTAAGTAACAAAGACTTAATTTAGAGTTATTTGGACACTAGGGGAACATATTCTAAGTAACAAAGACTTAAATTAGAGTTATTTGGACACTAGGGGAACATATTCTAAGTAACAAAGACTAAATTTAGAGTTATTTGGACACTAGGGGAACATATTCTATGTAACAAAGACTTAATTTAGAGTTATTTGGACACTAGGGGAATATAATCTAAGTAACAAATACTTAATTTAGAGTTATTTGGACACTAGGGGAACATATTCTAAGTAACAAAGACTTAATTTAGAGTTATTTGGACACTAGGGGAACATATTCTAAGTAACAAAGACTTAATTTACAGTTATTTGGACACTAGGGGAACATATTCCAAGTAACAAAGACTAAATTTAGAGTTATTTGGACACTAGGGGAACATATTCTAAGTAACAAAGACTTAATTTAGAGTTATTTGGGCACTAGGGGAACATATTCTAAGTAACAAAGACTAAATTTAGAGTTATTTGGACACTAGGGGAACATATTCTAAGTAACAAAGACTTAATTTAGAGTTATTTGGGCACTAGGGGAACATATTCTAAGTAACAAAGACTAAATTTAGAGTTATTTGGACACTAGGGGAACATATTCTAAGTAACAAAGACTAAATTTAGAGTTATTTGGACACTAGGGGAACATATTCTAAGTAACAAAGACTTAATTTAGAGTTATTTGGACAATAGGGGAACATATTCTAAGTAACAGACTAAATTTAGAGTTATTTGGACACTAGGGGAACATATTCTAACTAACAAAGACTTAATTTAGAGTTATTTGGACACTAGGGGAACATATTCTAAGTAACAAAGACTAAATTTAGAGTTATTTGGACACTAGGGGAACATATTCTAAGTAACAAAGACTTCATTTAGAGTTATTTAGACACTAGGGGAACATATTGTAAGTAACAAAGACTTAATTTAGAGTTATTTGGACACGAGGGGAACATATTCTAAGTAACAAAGACTTAATTTAGAGTTATTTGGACACTAGGGGAACATATTTTAAGTAACAAAGACTACATTTAGAGTTATTTGGACACTAGGGGAACATATTCTAAGTAACAAAGACTTAATTTAGAGTTATTTGGGCAATAGGGGAACATATTCTAAGTAACAAAAACTAAATTTAGAGTTATTTGGACACTAGGGGAACATATTTTAAGTAACAAAGACTACATTTAGAGTTATTTGGACACTAGGGGAACATATTCTGAGTAACAAAGACTTAATTTAGAGTTATTTGGACACTAGGGGAACATTTTCTAAGTAACAAGGACTTCATTTAGAGTTATTTGGACACGAGGGGAACATATTCTAAGTAACAAAGACTAAATTTAGAGTTATTTGGACACTAGGGGAACATATTCTAAGTAACAAAGACTTCATTTAGAGTTATTTGGACACTAGGGGAACATATTTTAAGTAACAAAGACTAAATTTAGAGTTATTTGGACACTAGGGGAACATATTCTAAGTAACAAACACTTAATTTAGAGTTATTTGGACACTAGGGGAACATATTTTAAGTAACAAAGACTACATTTAGAGTTATTTGGACACTAGGGGAACATATTCTGAGTAACAAAGACTTAATTTAGAGTTATTTGGACACTAGGGGAACATTTTCTAAGTAACAAAGACTTCATTTAGAGTTATTTGGACACGAGGGGAACATATTCTAAGTAACAAAGACTAAATTTAGAGTTATTTGGACACTAGGGGAACATATTCTAAGTAACAAAGACTTCATTTAGAGTTATTTGGACACTAGGGGAACATATTCTAAGTAACAAAGACTAAATTTAGAGTTATTTGGACACTAGGGGAACATATTCTGAGTAACAAAGACTTAATTTAGAGTTATTTGGACACTAGGGGAACATTTTCTAAGTAACAAAGACTTCATTTAGAGTTATTTGGACACGAGGGGAACATATTCTAAGTAACAAAGACTAAATTTAGAGTTATTTGGACACTAGGGGAACATATTCTAAGTAACAAAGACTTCATTTAGAGTTATTTGGACACTAGGGGAACATATTCTAAGTAACAAAGACTAAATTTAGAGTTATTTGGACACTAGGGGAACATATTCTAAGTAACAAAGACTTAATTTAGAGTTATTTGGACACTAGGGGAACATATTCTAAGTAACAAAGACTAAATTTAGAGTTATTTGGACACTAGGGGAACATATTCTAAGTAACAAAGACTTCATTTAGTTATTTAGACACTAGGGGAACATATTGTAAGTAACAAAGACTTAATTTAGAGTTATTTGGACACTAGGGGAACATATTTTAAGTAACAAAGACTACATTTAGAGTTATTTGGACACTAAGGGAACATATTCTAAGTAACAAAGACTACATTTAGAGTTATTTGGACACTAAGGGAACGTATTCTAAGTAACAAAGACTTAATTTAAAGTTATTTGGACACTAGGGGAACATATTCTAAGTAACAAAGACTTAATTTAGAGTTATTTGGGCACTAGGGGAACATATTTTAAGTAACAAAGACTACATTTAGAGTTATTTGGACACTAGGGGAACATATTCTAAGTACCAAAGACTTAATTTAGAGTTATTTGGACACTAGGGGAACATATTTTAAGTAACAAAGACTACATTTAGAGTTATTTGGACACTAGGGGAACATATTCTAAGTAACAAAGACTTAATTTAGAGTTATTTGGGCAATAGGGGAACATATTCTAAGTAACAAAAACTAAATTTAGAGTTATTTGGACACTAGGGGAACATATTCTAAGTAACAAAGACTTCATTTAGAGTCATTTGGACATTGGGGGAACATATTCTAAGTAATTAAGACTTCAATCAATCAATCAATCAATCATTGATTGATTGAATAAAGACTTAATTTAGAGTTATTTGGTTAGGGTCAGGGTTAGAGGGTTAGGGTTATAATAAAGCCATGCCGAATAAGGCATTAATAAGTACTTAATAATGACTAGTTAAGAGCCAATATGTTACTAATTTGCATGTTAATAAGCAACTAATTAATGGTGAATATGTTCCCCATACTAAAGTGTTACATGTTCTTTTTTACTGGTGCACAAAATGAACCGTGCATGAACATCACCTTGTTCAAAGAACAAAACCAACACCGTGCATAAACTCACAACAAATTGCACACCTGCAAATCATTCAGCTGTTGCCGTATCCATAATACGCCGATAGGGAGAAGTTTGTATTTACACGATCAGTCGGGTGTGTTTTGACCTCCACCGAACCCCTGAGGCCGACTCACCGAACCCCTAGGGTTCCATCGAACCCAGGTTAAGAACCACTGTATTAGGCCCTAATACGGAGTCAATGAGTGATTTTCATGCATTTTCTTCCAAAACAAAAACTCACACTATAGGTTTTTGCTGTTTGACTTTGTAAAAGCCAGCGTTTTTACATTTTTACTGGAAAAAAGAAATGTGTTGTTTTTTTCATAGACACACCGTTTTCTAACATAAAATAGCAACAAACACTTTTCCTTGCAGTTGCAAGGCACCCTTGCCAAAAATAGTAAAAGCTGGGAAAATGTCGCTGAATGCTTTGACTAGGAAAACGTAGCACCACCTGATGGACAAATAAAGAAAAGAAAAAAAATAAACAATGAAAGCCAGTCGTCTAACTTGCAATCTTTAACATAAAGCATTCCGTTGTGCATGTTTGTTAAGGAATGATATATATCAGACAAGACAGGGTAAAAAAACAACTAAATGTAAAAAAAAAAATGTCCCTTAGGCTCTCTTTAAGGTTTTTTTTACTTTTAATTCCAGCAGCAGCAGCAGCAGACGTATTATTTAAAGACTGCAGCTTTCTGGTTTAGGTTTGGCGGTGCCAATTTCTAACTGCCGTTGCACTGGAGCGCAGGAATGCTTGATTTGTGTGGCACTCCCTCGGCCACATTAGAGAGGAGGGAAAAATGTGGGCAGATCCTGGAATAGATCACAGGGAACAGGACGTCCACACCGCCACGCCACGCCACACTGCTGCTGCTGCACCCTGAGTACTCGAACGCTTTTTCTTTCCTCTTTGGACTCATTTGGTTTTGTAGTAGTCAATGCTGCAGCACCCAATCAGGCTTTTTGTTGTATTTGCACTGTTGTGAATCGTGCGGCGCTTAAATTTATACAATCCAATCCGATCCCCTGTATTTATATCGCACTATTAACAACAACTGTCTCCAGAGTGCTGCACATGAAAAAAAAAAAACATAAAAAGTAATCAAATTACAAGTAGGGATGTCCGATAATGGCTTTTTGCCGATATCCGATATTCCGATATTGTCCAACTCTTTAATTACCGATACCGATATCAACTGATACCGATATATACAGTCGTGGAATTAACACATTATTATGCCTAATTTGGACAACCAGGTATGGTGAAGATAAGGTACTTTAAAAAAATAAAAATAAAATAAAATAAGATAAATAAATTAAAAACATTTTCTTGAATAAAAAAGAAAGTAAAACAATATAAAAACAGTTACATAGAAACTAGTAATTAATGAAAATTAGTAAAATTAATTGTTAAAGGTTAGTACTATTAGTGGACCAGCAGCACGCACAACCATGTGTGCTTACGGATTGTATCCCTTGCAGACTGTATTGATATATATTGATTAGAGATATTATCGGCCGATAAATGCGTTAAAATGTAATATCGGAAATTATCGATATCGTTTTTTTTATTGTCGGTATGTTTTTTTTTTTGTTTTTTTTTAATTAAATCAACATAAAAAACACAAGATACAATTAGTGCACCAACCCAAAAAACCTTCCTTCATACATACAAAAGGGTTGTTTCTTTCTGTTATTATTATTCTGGTTCCTACATTATATATCAATGTATATCAATACAGTCTGCAAGGGATACAGTCCGTAAGCACACATGATTGTGCGTGCTGCTGGTCCACTAATAGTACTAACCTTTAACAGTTAATTTTACTAATTTTAATTAATTACCAGTTTCAATGTAACTGTTTTTATATTGTTTTACTTTCTTTTTTATGCAAGAAAAGGTTTTTAATGTATTTATCTTATTTTATTTTATTAATTTTTTTTCTAAAGTACCTTATCTTCACCATACCTGGTTGTCCAAATTAGGCATAATAATGTGTTAATTCCACGACTGTATATATCGGTTGATATCGGTATCGGTAATTAAAGAGTTGGACAATATCGGAATATCGGATATCAGCAAATAGCCATTATCGGACATCCCTATATTGATATATAATGTAGGAACCAGAATATTAATAACAGAAAGAAACAACCCTTTTGTGTGAATGGGGGGGAGGGAGTTTTTTTGGGTTGGTGCACTTGTATCTTATGTTTTTTATGTTGATTTAATAAAAAAATAAATAAAAAAACGATACCGATAATTAAAAAAACGATACCGATAATTTCCGATATTACATTTTAACGCATTTATCGGCCGATACACATCGCTAATTACAAGCATTTAAAATGAAACCAAAAAAAATAAAAAATGATAGTAGAATAAAACAATAAAAAACTAATCAATATAATAGAATAAAACAATAAAAGACATGCTGATTTAAAAGCCAGAGAATATAAGTGAAGTGAATTATATTTATATAGCACTTTTCTCTAATGACTCAAAGCGCTTTTACATAGTGAAACCCAATATCTACGTTACATTTAAACCAGTGTGGGCGGCACTGGGAGCAGGTGGGTAAAGTGTCTTGCCCAAGGACACAACAGCAGTGACTAGGATGGCGGAAGCTGGGATCGAACCTGGAACCCTCAAGTTGCTGGCACGGCCGCTCTACCAACCGGGCTATAAAGTGGGTTTTAAGACGAGACTTAAAACATTCAACAGTGGGGGCAGAACATTCCAAAGTTGAGGGCCAACATCAGAGAAGGCCCCGTCTCCTCTACTTTTAAGCCTCGTTTTAGGCCTCACAAGTTGGAACTGGCCCTCGGACCTCAACGCGCGAGCTGGAGCATTAATCTGGATGAGGTCCGTGATGTACTTTGGGGCCAGTTCGTTCAAAGCTTTAAAAACAAACAGTAACATTTTAAAATCAATTCTAAAACGAACAGTAAGCCGATGCATAGAAGTGAGAATCGGGGAGATGTGCTCTCTTTTTTTGGTTCCTGTTTAAAAGTCGTGCCGCAGAGTTTATTATCTCGTTACATTTTTCACGCTTACTATTTTCACATTTCTAACCATTGCAGTGTCAAAATGTTCATCTTATTCAGGACATAGGCCCTTGTAAATGTCCCAATTTTTATTCTGCTTTTTGCTCATTTGCACATTTTGTTTTTGCAACAGAAAATCCCATTTTGGTTGAGAATTTTTAACAAACTCAACCAGTTCAAACCATTCTGCTAAAGGTCTACAATGGCATCTCTTAAGCATTCTCACAGTTTCTCCACATAGTATTTCTGTTAATAACATTCATAGACTAATCAGCCCCCCTATAGGTTGTTGTCACAATGCTTTGAAAGACATTCTATAACTGGGGTCCCCAAACTTTTTTGCACCAAGGACCGGTTTAATGTCGGCATTATTTTCAGGGACCGACTTTCCACTTGTGCCACATAAATACAGAAAAAATAAGTGCATGAAAAATACAACTTACTATAACGCTGAATTTGTGGGAGCCCTGGGTTTGTTTCTTTGGGTTAGGGTTAGATAAGTTCAGCGTTTGGCTACAATCTGTCATATTTACAGTACAGGCCAAAAGTTTGGACACACCTTCTCCTTATTCAATGCGTTTTCTTTATTTTCATGACTATTTACATTGTAGATTGTCACTGAAGGCATCAAAACTATGAATGAACACGTGGAGTTATGTACCGTATTTTTCGGACTATAAGTCGCAGTTTTTTTCATAGTTTGGAGCGACTTATGTGTGAAATTATTAACACATTACCGTAAAATATCAAATAATATTATTTAACTCATTCACGTAAGAGACTAGACGTATAAGATTTCATGGGATTTAGCGATTAGGAGTGACAGATTGTTTGGTAAACGTATAGCATGTTCTATATGTTATAGTTATTTGAATGACTTTTACCATAATATGTTACGTTAACATACCAGGCACGTTCTCAGTTGGTTATTTATGCCTCATATAACGTACACTTATTCAACCTGCTGTTCACTATTCTTTATTTATTTAAAATTTCCTTTCAAATGTCTATTCTTGGTGTTGGGTTTTATGAAATACATTTCCCCCAAAAATGCGACTTATACTCTAGTGCAACTTATTTATGTTTTTTTCCTTCTTTATTATGCATTTTCGGCCGGTGCGACTTATACTCCGAAAAATACGGTACTTAAAAATGTGAAATAGCTGAAAGCATGTTTTATGTTCTAGTTTCTTCAAAATAGCCACCCTTTGTTCTGATTACTGCTTTGCACACTCTCGGCATTCTCTCGATGAGCTTCAAGCACACCTGTGAAGTGAAAACCATTTCAGGTGACTACCTCTTGAAGCTCATCGAGAGAATGCCAAGAGTGTGCGAAAAAGTAATCAGAGCAAAGGGTGGCTATTTTGAAGAAACTAGAATATAAAACATGTTTTCAGTTATTTCACCTTTTTTTGTTAAGTACATAACTCCACATGTGTTCATTCATAGTTTTGATGCCTTCAGTGACAATCTACAATGTAAATAGTCATGAAAATAAAGAGTGCATTGAATGAGAAGGTGTGTCCAAACATTTGGCCTGTACTGTATGTTTTATATGTTCAGTAATGTGCATTGAATGGATCATGTCACAAAAGATATAACAAATATAACATATTAGGGGTTTTATTGTACATCTATAAACAAGCTTATTGGTGTGTCTAGTGCAGGGGTGGGCAACCCGCGGCTCTAGAGCCGCATGCGGCTGTTTAGCGCCGTCCTAGTGGCTCTCTGGAGCTTTTTCAAAAAATGTATGAAAAATGGAAAAAGATGAGGGGAAAAAAATCTATTTTTGTTTTAATATGGGTTCTGTAGGAGGACAAACATGACACAAATCTCCCCAATTGTTACAAAGCACACCGTTTATATTAAACATGCGTCACTGATTCGAGTATTTGGCGAGCGCCGTTTTGTCCTACTAATTTTGGCGGTCCTTGAACTCACCGTAGTTTGTTTGCACCAGGGGTGCTCACACTTTTTCTGCAGGTGAGCTACTTTTCAATTGATGAAGTCGTGGGGATCTACCTCATTCATATATATAATTTATATTTACTTATTTATGAAATATATGTTTTTGTTAATAAGTTAAAGGTGTTTAATGATAATGCAAGCATGTTTAACACATATAGTTAATAAATTAAAGGTGTTTAATGATAATGCAATCATGTTTAACACATAGTTAATATTGTTAATATATTAAAGGTGTTTAATGATAATACAAGAATGTTTAATACATATAGTTAATATTGTTAATAAATTAAAGGTGTTTAATGATAATACAAGTATGTTTAATACATATAGTTAATATTGTTAACAAGTTAAAGGTGTTTAAAGATAATGCAAGCATGTTTAATACATATAGTTAATATCATTAATAAGTTAAAGGTGTTTAAAGATAATACAAGCATGTTTAACACATATAGTTAATAAGTTAAAGGTGTTTAAAGATAATGCAGGCATGTTTAACACATATAGTTAATATTGTTAACAAGTTAAGGTGTTTAAAGATAATACAGGCATGTTTAACACATCTAGATTCCTTTCTTTCATGAAGACAAGAATATAAGTTGGTGTATGACCTGATTCTGATGACTTGCATTGATTGGAATCAGACAGTGGTGCTAAAACGTCCGCATTTTCGAATGGAGGAGAAAAAAGTCCTCCTTTCTGTCCAATACCACATGAAAGTGGTTGTTTTTGGCATCTTATTTGTCCAGCTTCCGTACTCCTTTGTATACACTTTACAAGAAATACATAGTCGGCAAACTCTGTAGCTTGCTAGCTTGTGCACGCCAGCTTTCCGAGACTGTTATTTTGTTAGCGCAATTGTGCAGTCGGTCTTTGGAGTTTTGACGACAGGTACGGCGCCAGAGTCTGTTGAAATAAAGTGTTTCTCGCCTTCCTGTCTGTAATTTTAATGAGCTGGCAGCAGCCAGCGTCATCTCAGAAGACCCTCGGGTGCCATGAATGTCAATCAAGTGACGAAAGTGACGTCATAGTGAAGATTTATGATCGCTCATTTTTAGGACTATTTTTTTAATGCCTGGCTGGTGATCGACTGACACACCCTCCGAGATCGACCGGTAGCTCGCGATCGACGTAATGAGCACCCCTGGTTTACACGTATAACTTTCTCCGACTTTCTAGGACATGTTTTATGCCACTTCTTTTTCTGTCTCATTTTGTCCACCAAACTTTTAAGGTTGTGCATGAAAGGTGAGTTTTGTTGATGTTATTGACTTGTGTGGAGTGCTAATCAAACATACTTGGTCACTGCATGACTGCAAGCTAATCGATGCTAACAGGCTATTTAGGCTAGCTATATGTACATATTGCATCATTATGCCTCATTTGTAGCTATATTTGAGGTCATTTCGTTTCCTTTAAGTCGTCTTAATTCCATGACACACTATCTGTATGTAGTATGTCTTTAAATTTTTTGCGGCTCCAGACAGATTTGTTTTTGTATTTTCGGTCCAATATGGCTCTTTCAACATTTTGGGTTGCCGACCCCTGGTCTAGTGGGAGAAAATGCAGTCGTTTACAAATGATTTCATGTTTCTGTGCTGCCCGATAGCAAATGCGTCACGGACCGGTACCGGTGGTTGGGGACCACTGTTCTAGAATACAATGTTTCATCATCGTGAGACAAATGGTCAATTACTTTTTGGTGATTAGTTACTAGAGGTGCTCAAAAACATTGATTCACAATTTGCAATTTATTCCAATTCTAAATCAATGTAAAAAAAAAAAAATTTTTAGGAATCCATTTTTGGAGTAAAAGCATTCAACAACTATCATTGATATTAATATTTGTATTGGTATTAATATTGATACCGTTGCTTTTGTCAATTTGTCTTTTTTCTGTTCAGTGGCCTAGTGGTTAGAGTGTCCGCCCTGAGTTCGGTAGGTCGCGAGTTCAAACCCCGGCCGGCCGAGTCATACCGAAGACTATAAAAATGGGATTACCTCCTTGCTTGGCACTCAGCATCAAAGGTTGGAATTGGGGGTTAAATCACCAAAATGATTCCCGAGCACGGCCACCGCTGCTGCTCACTGCTCCCCTCACCTCCCAGGGGGTGGAACAAGGGGATGGGTCAAATGCAGAGGATAATTTCACCACACTTAGTGTTAGTGTGACTATCAGTGGTACTTTAACTTTTCTTTTTTTAATTGCTTTGTGAATTTCTATCTTTAGTATTGTAAAGTTGGAGTTGGGTTTTGGATGAATATTCTGTGATTTTTGTAAATAACATTTAAAAAATAAATTTTTTAAAAGACGCTTTTTTGCCAACACTCCACGCATAAGTTTTGTACGTCCGCAGCCAAAAGGAGCATTTGTGACGTGTAACCTGGTTAATATAATTTATATATCTCCAGAATCCATTTTGAATCGAATCGTGGGGTGCCCACAGATTCCCATATCTGATAGTTACTCAGATGTTTGTGCCTGACAATCACACTCAACACCCCAAAGGTGTGGAACAAATTTTGTGGTGCTTAAGCTAAACAACCTCAAGTTACAGATTGCGCGCATAGAGCTGTGAGAGAAATTTCAAGTCGGATGGTCCGATAATGGCTTTTTACCGATATTCCGATATTGTCCAATTCTTAATTACCGATACCGATATCAACCGATACCGATATATACAGTCGTGGAATTAACACGTTATTATGCCTAATTTGGACAACCAGGTATGGTGAAGATAAGGTCCTTTTTTTAAAATAATAATAAAATAAGATAAATAAATTAAAAACATTTTCTTGAATAAAAAAAGTAAAACAATATAAAAACAGTTACATAGAAACTAGTAATTAATGAAAATGAGTAAAATTAACTGTTAAAGGTTAGTACTATTAGTGGACCAGCAGCACGCACAATCATGTGTGCTTACGGACTGTATCCCTTGCAGACTGTATTGATATATATTGATATATAATGTAGGAACCAGAATATTAATAACAGAAAGAAACAACCCTTTTGTGTGAATGAGTGTAAATGGGGGAGGGAGGTTTTTTGGGTTGGTGCACTAATTGTAAGTGTATCTTGTGTTTTTTTATGTTGATTTAATAAAAAAATTAAAATAAAAAAAACGATACCGATAATTTCCGATATTACATTTTAAAGCATCTCTAATTTCAAGTAAACATATGAGGGGTTAGGAACAGCACTACCTTGTGGTGTCTGTCATAAGGGGAAAAAAAGGCTTCACTGTTGCTAGGCGGATTTCGGCTTTAATGTCAGCGTCCTGGGTGTGAAAATCCCTTGCTATGTCTCTACAAGCATTGACACTTTGGCTTGGATTTCACGACTTGCGTCCTCTGAAGGTCAGACGGCGAGCAGTTGAATTAAATAAAAAAAATTGCCTTTGTATGTTTATGCAGGGACCTGTGTCAAGTGTGGAAAAGGTGTGTACGGAGCGGACAACGCCTGCCAGGCTTTGGAGAACCTTTACCACACTCGCTGCTTTACCTGCGTCTCCTGTGGTGAGCGCACCTTCTCCGGACTAATACTTTTGAGCCGTTCTGAGTATCTCTTTGTCACAGGGCGCACCTTGAGGAACAAGGACTTCTACAACGTCAACGGCTCAGTGTATTGCAAAGAGGACTACATGGTAAGCTTGGTCTCAGGATGGGTTTTGTTTTTTTGCCCCCCATTCGTTCTGATCACCACATTCTCGTCCTCCGTCGCAGTTCTCAGGATTCCAGGCTGCTGCCGAGAAGTGCAATGTGTGTGGACACCTCATTCTGGAACAGGTGAGTTGTGGGAACATACCTCAGTTGCTTGGGACATGCGGGTGTGGGGGACGTCCTTCCGTCTTTCTGGTTTCCCACGACGAACGTTCGCTGGAATGTTTGCCTGTGTTTTTACCACAAACAAAGACATTCGGACCATATTAGAGCATTCCGACCAACATGGAGTCTGAGAGAACACATACCGTATTTTTCGGACTATAAGTCGCAGTTTTTTTCATAGTCCAGTGCGATTTGTATATGTTTTTTTCTTTCTTTATTATGCATTTTCGGCAGGTGCGACTTATACTCCGGTGCGACTTATACTCCGAAAAATACGGTACTTTGGAAGCAGATTTTGCTTTAAATGTCCCATATTTTGGACATTTTAAATACGTGTCCAAGGTGCCACGATAGTGAATGAGGAATACAGTAGTACCTCAACTCACCAGCCCAATTACATAATACAAAACCAGTGAAGTTGACACGTTGTGTAAATCGTAAATAAAAACAGAATACAATGATTTGCAAATCCTTTTCAACCTATATTCAATTGAATAGACTGCAAAGACAAGATACTTAGCGTTCTAACTGGGAAACTTTCTTTTTTGCAAATATTAGCTCATTTGGAATTGGATGCCTGCAACATGTTTCAAAAAACCTGGCACAAGTGGCAAAAAAGTTGAGGGATGCTCATCAAACACTTATTTGGAACATCCCACAGGTGAACAGGCTAATTAGGAACAGGTGGGTGCCATGATTGGGTATAAAAGCAGCTTCCATGGAATGCTCAGTCATTCACAAACAAGGATGGGGCGAGGGTCACTACTTTGTGAACAAATGCCTGAGCAAATTGTTTAAGAACACCATTTTTCAACCAGCTATTGCAAGGAATTTAGGGATTTCACCATCTACGGTCTGTAATATCATCAGAAGGTTCCGAGAATCTGGAGAAATCACTGCACGTAAGCGATGATATTGCGGACTTTGAATTCCTCAGGCAGTACTGCATCAAAAAGCGACATCAGGGTGTAAAGGATATCGCCGCATGTGCTCAGGAACACTTCAGAAAACCACTGTCAGTAACTACGATTCGTCGCTACACTACTATGCAAAGCAAAAGCCATTTATCAACAACACCCAGAAATGCTGCCGGCTTCGCTGGGCCCGAGTTCATCTAAGATGGACCGATGAAAAGTGTTCTGTGGTCTGACGAGTCCACATTTTGAAATTGTTTTTGGAAACTGTAGACAACGTGTCCTCCAGAACAAAGAGGAAAAGAACCATCCGGATTGTCATAGGCGCAAAGTTCAAAAGCCAGCATCTGTGATGGTACGAGGGTGTATTAGTGCCCAAGGCATGTGTAACTTAAACATCTGTAACTTAAACATCTCTCTGACGGACATCTACACCTCCCGCTGCCTCAACAGAGCCAGTGCCATCATCAAGGACAGCACCCACCCTGGCTCTGACCTGTTCCACCTGCTGCCCTCTGGGAAGCGCTACAGGTGCATTAAAACCAAAACAAACAGGCTAAAGAACAGCTTCTTCCCCAGGGCCATAACCATCCTGAACGGACTGCCCCATTGTCCCTCATAACTGCCTTCTCTTCGGTGCAATAACCCATTCCACCAACCACCCTGTTTTTGTTTTGGTTTTTTTCATGTACCGGTATATATTCATTTCACACCATATTCATTGCACTTCTACATTTTTTATATTTTTATATATTTGCACATTGTTTTTCTAGCATGCACACATCGCACTGTATGGAATGGCCTCAATCTCGTTACCTTGCGTAATGACAATAAAGCTGATTCTGATTCTGATTCTGATTCTGTGAAGGCACCATTAATGCTGAAAGGTACATACAGGTTTTGGAGCAACATATGTTGCCATCCAAGCAACATTATCATGGACGCCCCTGCTTATTTCAGCAAGACAATGCCAAGCCATATGTTACAACAGCGTGGCTTCATAGTAAAAGAGTGCGGGTACTAGACTGGCCTGCCTGTAGTCCAGACCTGTCTCCCATTGAAAATGTGTGGCGCATTATGAAGCCTAAAATACCACAACGGAGACACCCGGACTGTTGAACAACTTAAGCTGTACATCAAGCAAGAATGGGAAATAATTCCACCTGAAAAGCTTCAAAAATGTGTCTCCTCAGTTCCCAAACGTTTACTGAGTGTTGTTAAAAGGAAAGGCCATGTAACACAGTGGTAAAAATGCCCCTGTGCCAAATTTTTGCTGCCATATAATTCTAAGTTAATGTTTATTTGCAAAAAAAAAAAAAAATCTCAGTTCGAACATTATATATCTTGTCTTCGCAGTCCATTCAATTGAATATAGGTTGAAAAGGATTTTCAAATCATTGTATTCTGTTTTTATTTACGAATTACACAACGTGCCAAATTCACTGGTTTTGGGTTTCATAGTTCTGGGATGGCGCTCTTAACTCAAAACATTTTTAACATCCAACATGCCTTTAAAAAAGAAAAGCAAATTTCTCGATGGGAAATATGGTTTGGAAAAACAATACATAGAATAGAATGTAGTACAAACAACTCCAGAACTTTTATGAAGTATTGCAATAACAATGTACAGTTTACCTTGGAAAGTGGGCTATTATGGCGTCTCCTTCCTGCTGCTTCTTCGCCAAACACACCATCAGCAGCTCTTCCACATTTTCATGGACACATCTCCGCGTTGAGATATTGTTTTAACATTCTTGGCTGGCATTATTTACTCATTCTGCTTCAGTATGGCGCAGACTCGCCGTGGTACGCTCGAATTGCTTCACCAATTTAGGGAGCTACATGCTCCGTCATGTTTTTGATGATGTATTTCTTTAACATTGAACATAATCCACTTCCGTCCTTCCCGTGGTTGGAAAAACAAAGCTATGTCGATCTCTAGCTATAAGCAAATGCCAGCGAGTAAGAGCAGAGGCTTCATGTATTAATTTATGCACAAAAACCTGGTGTACGCCCTTATTTTTTTTAACAGCAAAGTTGAGATGTATCAAGAGTGACGTGATCGTGGAAATTTCAAACAAGCCCCTCTGTGTGTACAAAGTGTAGTCATGTTAAAAAGCTGTGGAGTACTAAACCACTCCTTTTATAATAAAAGGTCACTCTGAAATGTGCAGTTTTATCACACAGCACAATGCCACAGATGTCGCAAGTTTCGAATGAGCGTGCAGAGCTGTAACGAGTGAAGTGAATGTTCATTTCTCTACCATAAGGCGTTTCGGAGAATTTAGCAGTACATCCAACCGGCCTCACAACCGCAGACCAGGTGTAACCACACCAGCCCAGGACCTCAATGATTGTCTGACCAGCCGCCCGGACAGCTGCTGCAACAATTGGTTTGCATAACCAAAGAATTTCTGCACAAACTGTGAGAAACCGTCTCAGGGAAGCGAATCTGCATGCTCATCGGGGTCTTGACCTGACTGCAGCTTGTCGTCGTAACCGACTTGAGTGGGCAAATACTCACATTCGATGGGGTCTGGCACGTTGTAGAGGTGTTCTCTTCACAAATGAATCCCAGTTTTCACTGTTCAGGGCAGGTGGCAGACAGCGTGTGTGGCGTTGCGTGGGAGAGTGGTTTGCTGATGTCAACGTTGTGAATGGAGTGGCGTTATGGTATGGGCAGGCGTATGTTGTGCCAATCACCCGAGACCATCACCTCATGTTGCAGCATGATCAATGCACGGCCCCATGTTGCAAGGATCTGTACACAATTCCTGGAAGCTGAAAAGGTCCCAGTTCTCGCATGGCCAGCATACTCACCGAGCATGTCACCCATAGAGCATGTTGGGGATGCTGTGGATTGGAGTATACGACAGCATATTCCAGTTCCTGTCAATATCCAGCAACTTCACACAGCCATTGAAGAACTAAATTGGCCCGAGTGTGTGAATGTGAGTGTGATTGTCTATCTGTGTTGGCCCTGCGATGAGGTGGCGACTTGTCCAGGGTGTACCCCGCCTTACGACCGAATGCAGCTGAGATAGGCGGTGAGTTGGCTGCGATGGTGGGGGAGGATGCCGGACAGACCTGGCAGGCCCAAACGCATTGTGAGGGTCTGCTGGCAACGTCTAACAGAGTCTCCTATCAGAGAGAGTTTCAATTCCCACCTCCGGAAGAACTTTGAACATGTCACGAGGGAGGTGCTGGACATTGAGTCCGAGTGGACCATCTTCTGCACCTCTATTGTCGAGGCGGCCGATTGGAGCTGTGGCCGCAAGGTAGTTGGTGCTTGTCGTGGCGGTAATCCTAGAACCCGCTGGTGGACACCAGCGGTGAGGGATGCCGTCAAGCTGAAGAAGGAGTCCTATCGGGTTCTTTTGGCTCATAGGACTCCGGAGGCAGCGGACAGGTACCGACAGTCCAAGCGGTGTGCGGCTTCAGCGGTCGCGGAGGCAAAAACCCAAGATATGGGAGGAGGTCGGGGAAGCCATGGAAAACGCCTTTAGGACGGTTTCGAAGCGATTCTGGACCACCATCCGCCGCATCAGGAAGAGGAAGCAGTGCACTATCAACACCGTGTATGGTGAGGATGGTGTTCTGCTGACCTCGACTGCGGATGTTGTGGATCGGTGGGGGGATTACTTCGAAGACCTCCTTAATCCCACCAACATGTCTTCCTAAGAGGAAGCAGTGCCTGGGGTATCTGTGGTGGGCTCTCCTATTTCTGGGGATGAGGTTGCTGAGGTAGTTAAAAAGCTACTCGGTGGCAAGGCCCCGAGGGTGGATGAGATCCGCCCCGAGGGTGGATGAGATCCGCCCGGAGTTCCTTAAGGCTCTCGATGCTGTGGGGCTGTCTTGGTTGACAAGACCCTGCAACATCGCGTGGACATCGGGGCAGTACCTCTGGATTGGCAGACCGGGGTGGTGGTTCCTCTCTTTAAGAAGGGGAACCAGAGGGTGTGTTCCAACTATCGTGGGATCACACTCCTCAGCCTTCCCGGTAAGGTCTATTCAGGTGTACTGGAGAGGAGGCTACGCCGGATAGTCGAACCGCGGATTCAGGAGGAACAGTGCGGTTTTCGTCCTAGGTGTGGAACTGTGGACCAGTTCTATACTCTCGGCAGGGTCTTTGAGGGTGCATGGGAGTTTGCCCAAGCAGTCTATATGTGCTTTGTGGACTTGGAGAAGGCATTCACCCGTGCCCCTCGGGAAGTCCTGTGGGGAGTGTTCAGAGAGTATGTCTGATTGTGGCAGTTCACTCCCTGTATGGTCAGTGTCAGAGCTTGGTCCGCATTGCCGGCAGTAAGTCGGACACGTTTTCAGTGAGGGTTGGACTCCGCCAAGGCTGCCCTTTGTCACCGATTCTGTTCATAACTTTTATGGACATAATTTCTAGGCGCAGTCAGGGCGTTTAGGGGATCTGGTTTGGTGGCTGCAGGATTAGGTCTCTGCTTTTTGCAAATGATGTGGTCCTGATAGCGTCATCTGGCCAGGATCGGTTCGCAGCCAAGTGTGAAGCAACTGGGATGAGAATCAGCACCTCCAAGTCCGAGTCCATGGTTCTCGCCCGGAAAAGGGTGGAGTGCCATCTCCGGGTTGGGGAGGAGATCTTTCCCCAAGTGGAAGAGTTCAAGTACCTTGGAGTCTTGTTCACGAGTGAGGGAAGAGTGGATAATGAGATCAACAGGCGGATCGGTGCGGCGTCTTCAGTAATGCGGACGCTGTATCGATCCGTTGTGGTGAAGAAGGAGCTGAGCCGGAAGGCAAAAGCTCTCAATTTACCGGTCGAGCTATGTTCCCATCCTCACCTATGGTCATGAGCTTTGGGTTATGACCGAAAGGACAAGATCACGGGTACAAGCGGTCAAAATGATTTTCCTCCGCTGGGTGGCGGGGCTCTCCCTTAGAGATAGGGTGAGAAGCTCTGCCATCCGGGAGGAGCTCAAAGTAAAGCCGCTGCTCCTCCACATCGAGAGGAGCCAGATGAGGTGGTTCGGGCATCTGGTCAGGATGCCACCCGAACGCCTCCCTAGGGAGGTGTTTAGGCACGTCTGACCGGTAGGAGGCCACGGGGAAGACCCAGGAATCGTTGAGAAGACTATGTCTCCCGGCTGACCTGGGAACGCCTCGGGATCCCCCGGGAAGAGCTGGACGAGGTGGCCGGGGAGAGGGAAGTCTGGGCTTCCCTGCTTAGGCTGCTGCCCCCGCGATCCGACTTCGGATAAGCGGAAGAAGATGGATGGATGGATTTGATTATGTATAATACATTTTTTGTAATGTTATCCTAGATAATCTTTGTGATTGGTTTTATATAATATGACATGGTTTATCATGTTAAACTGTAAGAAGGTTATAACGATTGAATATGATTAAAAACAAGTGTAAGAGTAATAGTTCAGTGTAAATATTTGAGTGGGCCCTTCTGCAGTGGAAAAGATGGGCCCCTGTTATAGGGTTCACTGTGACATTTGCTTCACCACCTAAAAGTGGGGATGATTGTAACTTGAAATGATCTAAAAACACTTTAAAGTTAGGACACTCTTAAGTCAAGAATTTGATGAACACGAACGTTAGCAACACTAGCATAGCCATGTTAGCTACAATGCTAACAGAGTGACTTTTTAACAACGTGCTCGGTTTGGTTAAATGAGCAAACCTACGATCCTTACATCTATAACTAGCTCATTTTTATTTTAAGATGAAGATTAAAGTCGGAGATATATTTTAGATTTTCCAATATTCGGTGCTTATAAAATCTACATTACTGTTAAAACACCATTGACAAGTCCACTTTGTCCTCCATGTTCTTCTCTTCTCTTCGTGCTTCAAATAGTGTACTTACAGTCTCCTTTCGTGAGAGTAATAATACATCAAGCTTTGTGACCTCAGATCTTGCAAGCCATGGGGAACTCCTACCATCCAGGGTGTTTCCGCTGCGTGGTGTGTGCCAAAGCCCTGGACGGCGTGCCCTTCACCGTGGACCAACACAGCCACATCTACTGCGTGGCCGACTACAACAAGTGAGAGCAGAGCCTTAAAGAAAGAAAAAAAAGTGACATTTTGTACTTCTCCTGGTTTCTTATGGTCTGTGTTCATTTTGCAGGACTTTTGCACCAAAGTGTGCGGCCTGTCTTCAACCCATCTTACCAACGGAGGTTAGAAATGGAATACAATAAAGTACACCAATATACATGGAAAAAATACATGTGTACATGACACTAATGTAAATTAAATGTTCCTGTGCCTCATCAGGGCAGTGAGGAGATCCTCAGGGTTGTGTCCATGAACAAGGACTACCACTTTGAGTGTTACCACTGTGAGGTGAGGACTTTTTGTTTTCCCTTTGTCGTTTGCAAGCTGACCTCCCTTCCTTATCTGACCCAGGAGTGTGGCAAGCAGCTCTCCGATAAGCCCGGCTCGCAGTGCTTCCCGCTGGACTCTCATCTCCTGTGCCACCCGTGCCACATGAGCAGAGTGTGCAGCACACACTGAGGACCATCCTGCTTTTTTTTTGTTTTGTTTTAATTCTCATCATGCAACTGCTGATATTAAGACTTTCTCACAGCTTTGACTTGAATCCCCCCCCCCCCCCCCCTCCTTGACATAGTGCCACCTGCTGTTCTTCTGTACTGTGGGTTATAAAGGGAACATGGAAGAGACTACTGCTCCTCTACTGTAGAAGAACAAGGGATACTGCTAAACTCTGTACATTGTTTTTAAATAGCAAACATTTTGCACTTAACTTTACTGTAAGAGATTTGTATTGGACTGTCGTTTCTGTATGCTGTAATAAATTGTGTTGACTAGTGGATGAAATTGACAGCATTCTATATTGTCTTGATTGGTATTGATGGCTCAGCAGAGAATTTGTTTTAAAATTTATTAATTTCTTTTATGGAACTTGCAATACAGTAAGTACTTGCAGGAGACAAACAATCCAACTATGACAATTAAAATGTTAACAAAATGGAGCTATCAGAATACAAACCTTTATTTGAATATTTATATGATTGACATGTGAGCATCTTAATGTTTATCATCCTGATACACGCCCTCTAAAGACAAACCAGGACTCAAATCCAGTATTTGATATAACCTATTACATTTTCCTAACTTAGTTGGGACAGTAAGATCAAGTGTTAAAATTAAACATTAAAATAAACTCTAGTAGAAGTGAGCCAAACACAAACTGCTCATAGGTAATGTTTGAAGGACAGGATATCTATTTTCGACTTTATTACAGGGCTTTGGGAGGAATAAACTGTGGAACCACAGAACTTTAAAAGAAAGGAGAAAAAAAATAAGGCATCTAAGCCTTGAGAACACTGCCCCCTCCATCTTTTCTGCAATGGATGCCAGTTAAAAACATAACCTTTACAAGTAGGAAGTCTGCCCTCCAGTGGGGAAACAATGACACGTTTTAACAGGAAGTGGACTTCAGTAGACCATTTTAAACTGAGCAGGCTGAGGCGTACTCTTCTTTCCTCGTGTCTGCCTGTGAATATTTTCACTCATCCAGGTCATTGTATTCTCCATCCCCGCTGGACTGTTCAGGTTATCTTAGAAGACATTTTGTTTATGCTGGGCTAGAGCTGGGCTAGAGCTGTCCTATCTAGTCTTTGAACATGAACTGATGAAAGCGAAACATCCTCTAGGACAACCTAAAAAGTCCAGTTGCGATAGATTCAAAGTCCTAAGAATTATTTGTCTGATTCAGCGGCGCCGGTCTCTGGTGTCGCTTCGGCTACGAGACCGCCACCCAGCGTCAGTGGCTGTTGTGGGTTGCCCGGAACGACGGTCACCTTCCCTCCTCCTGTCTCCGTCTGCATTCCAGCCTCGCTCCTTGTCTCGGTCGGTATCGGCTCCTCGGCCACCAGTTCCCCTGCTGCCTATTGTCGCACCGCCACCTTCTTTCTCCCGGGTTTTTAACCTCTCCTTCCTCTCTTCTTCTCGCTTCTTTTCCTCTTCTTCCTTCTGCTCCTTGAGCCGTCGCTCGCGTTCCTTTTGACGCTCACCCCGTTCTAACAGCCTTTGCACAGCCTTGTAAGAGACAAACGTACAGGTGTGTTACTAGGGCCCTACAGTAAAAAAAAAAAAAACACAGTATTCAAATGCCAACCTGTTCTTCTGTGAGGGGCAGCCAGTATATACACGGAGCTGCTTTGGTCTTGAGGAACAAGTCATCCAGAAGCTTTGCAGGAGCCTCTTCTGCCTTTTCTATTAGTAACAAAAACATTCTCCATTAGCAAATACATTTTTTTAGCTTTTAATTCACCTTTGTGTTTCTGCTACCTTCGTAGTGCTGTGCACAAGTGCACCCCTAATCTGTTCCCTGTGCTATTATTTATTCTGACAAACAACACTTGGTGGTTATTAAACCCCATAAGTTTGTTTGACTTGATATTTTTCACAGAGTAACACACTAACTGTATATCATGGTGCAAAAACAGCAAAGACTGGCTGACATTTTTAGGGAACTGATAAGTACATGTGTGTGAGAAAAATTAGTTAAAAACACGGCTACCCTTGAGCATAATGTCTTTGCAACTTATTGTCCATAAGGTATTGACTATTTAGTAAATATCGGTAGAACTTGTATGCTAGCTTTATCTTCTAAAGCATTTTGACCACAATCCATAGAGGGCGCCACAAATGTCATCTTGATGTCTTACCCTTCTTTTCAGTCCTCCTCTCCTTACTCTTTGCCCTCTCTCGCCGCCTCCGCTCTCTGTCACGGGACCTGGAACGTCGCTCCTCCTCTCCCGGCTTCGCAAATTCACGGATCTTGTCGCGGTCCCACTCGCGTTCCCCGCGAGCGCGTTCTCTCCGCTCCATTTCTCTCTGGCGCTCAGCCAACAGGTCCCGTACCAGTGGCGCTCCTCGGTCACGGTCTCTGCCTCGGTCTCGCTCAATTTCCTTGTCTCGTTCTGGCATGAGTGGGGGAAGCCGAATCTGGTGAGGGGCCAGCTGAGGGAAGTGGTTCTCCTCTTTTTTTGGCTTTAGGATACCTTTGTGAAAGTCCAGCTGCATAAGACAGAGAACAAAAAGTATGGAAATGTCACTAATTTGGAGAATACAGTAGATCTTTGCTGTACACAAAGTGTTTTGATACTCTAAGATTATGTTTACACTGCAGGCTAAAGTGTTTTTTCAAAACATTACAAAAGAGATTTTAGAATAATTTTTGACATTTTAAGGCCCTAAATTCAAATTGTTCGATTTAAGACATTTTAAGACCCCGCGGATACCAATATATACATATACAGAACATTTGGAAACAGTGCTGCCGAAATCGGATGTTGTGTTGTGATGACATATCCACTTTCGCTGGCTCACCGTGTCTTTGTTGTACAAACCCCGTTTCCATATGAGTTGGGAAATTGTGTTAGATGTAAATATAAACGGAATAAAATGATTTGCAAATCCTTTTCAACCCATATTCAATTGAATGCACTACAAAGACAAGATATTTGATGTTCAAACTCAAACTTTTTTTTTTTTTTGCAAATAATTATCTTAAAATTTCATGGCTGCAACACGTGCCAAAGTCGTTGGGAAAGGGCATGTTCACCACTGTCTTACATGGCCTTTCCTTTTAACAACACTCAGTAAACGTTTGGGAACTGAGGAGACACATTTTGTAAGCTTCTCAGGTGGAATTCTTTCCCATTCTTGCTTGATGTACAGCTTAAGTTGTTCAACAGTCCGGGGTCTCTGTTGTGGTATTTTAGGCTTCATAATGCGCCACACATTTTCAATGGGAGACAGGTCTGGACTACAGGCAGGCCAGTCTAGTACCCACACTCTTTTACTATGAAGCCACGTTGATGTAACACGTGGCTTGGCATTGTCTTGCTGAAATAAGCAGGGGCGTCCATGGTAACGTTGCTTGGATGGCAACATATGTTGCTCCAAAACCTGTATGTACCTTTCAGCATTAATGGCGCCTTCACAGATGTGTAAGTTACCCATGTCTTGGGCACTAACACACCCCCATACCATCACAGATGCTGGCTTTTCAACTTTGCGCCTATAACAATCCACATGGTTCTTTTCCTCTTTGGTCATGAGGACACGACGTCCACAGTTTCCAAAAACAATTTGAAATGTGGACTCGTCAGACCACAATACACTTTTCCACTTTGTATCAGTCCATCTTAGATGAGCTCAGGCTCAGCAAAGTCGACTTTGTTTCTGAGTGTTGTTGATAAATGGTTTTCGCCTTGCATAGGAGAGTTTTAACTTGCACTTACAGATGTAGCGACCAACTGTAGTTACTGACAATGGGTTTCTGAAGAGTTCCTGAGCCCATGTGGTGATATCCTTTACACACTGATGTCGCTTGTTGATGCAGTACAGCCTGAGGGATCGAAGGTCACGGGCTTAGCTGCTTACGTGCAGTGATTTCTCCAGATTCTCTGAACCCTTTAATGATATTACGGACCGTAGATGGTGAAATCCCTAAATTCCTTGCAATAGCTGGTTGAGAAAGGTTTTTCTTAAACTTTGCTCATGCATTTGTTGACAAAGTGGTGACCCTCGCCCCATCCTTATTTGTGAATGACTGAGCATTTCATGGAATCTACTTTTATACCCAATCATGGCACCCACCTGTTCCCAATTTGCCTGTTCACCTGTGGGATGTTCCAAATAAGTGTTTGATGAGCATTCCTCAACTTTATCAGTATTTATTGCCACCTTTCCAGACTTCTTTGTCACGTGTTGCTGGCATCAAATTCTAAAGTTAATGATTATTTGCAAACAAAAAAATGTTTATCAGTTTGAACATCAAATATGTTGCCTTTGTAGCATATTCAACTGAATATGGGTTGAAAATGATTTGCAAATCATTGTATTCCGTTTATATTTACATCTAACACAATTTCCCAACTCATATGGAAACGGGGTTTGTAGCTCGACTAAAGATGACGGAAAAGTCGCAAACAGGTCGCATTGCCATTTAGATTGTAGTCACATTAGAACAGATCAGACTCCAGACAGATTCAGACTAACACCTGATGTGGCCCAAATCTGATGCGCAAATATCTGATTTGAAGCACTTTGGAACATTTAGGCCATGTCCACATGAATTCAGATACTTAATAAACGCATACTTATCTCTGCGTTTAGGCCTCTTGTCCACACCTCGTCATTTTCAAATCTCAACAACACTGCCTTGCTACCTTTAAACACACTTTAAGAGGATTTACTGTGTGTTTGACCGTAAATGTACTTCTATTTTCACTCAACGTTGACAAAAAAAGACGCAAAGCCAGGCAAGGCACCAGGGCCTGATGGCATTCCAGCCAGGGTGATCAGGCGCCATAGAGCTCTCCCCTATCCTACACTCACTCTTCGGTCAATGCTACTGGACTGCAACAATACCTACACTGTGGAAAACTGAAACCATCATCCCTGTACCGAAAAAATCCAGACCCACAGAACTCAACCATTACCGCCCCATAGCCCTCACATCCATAATTATGAAGTGCCTGGAGAAACTGCTGCTTTACATCATCCTTCCAGTTGTCATCCCACACCTGGACCCCCTCCAATTTGCCTACAGGGCCAGGAGGGGCACAGAGGATGCTGTGGCCTGCCTGCTGCATCTCCTCCTCCAGCATCTGGACTCCCCAGGCAACTTTGACAGGATCCTCTTCCTGGACTTCAGCTCCGCCTTCAACTCCCTACAGAAGCATGTACTGATCCGGAAACTACACCAGCTCAACATCCCCCCTCAGCTGATCCACCTCACCCACAACTTCCTCACCCACCGACTGCAAGCAGTAAGGGTGGGCTCAAACACATCCCCGATGCTTACCATCAACACCAGGGTCCCACAGGGATGTGTATTGAGCTCTTTCCTGTACACACTCTACACTAATGACTGCCGTAGCATCTCACCCACCACAACATACTTAAAATACTCAGCCATTCTCGCACTCCTCTCCAACAGTCAAACCATCCTGGACTATCATAACACAGTCAAACATTTCATAGAGTCATGCACAGCCTGTTATCTGGAAATCAATGTCAATAAAACAGAAGAAATATGGTTCAACCCCCCCTCACCTCAGCACCGCATCATCATAAACACACAAACAGTTAAAACAGTTGACACTTTTAAATACCTGGTGTTAACCTTGGACAATAAACTCACCTTTGCTCAGCACACCACGGACATTCAAAAAAGAAGTCAACAAAGACTGTCAGCCATCCAAAAACTTAAAGGACTATACGTTGCACCTCATCTCCTGTTATTACTTTACCAAAGCATTGTTCAACCCATCCTTATGTACTGTTCCACATCTTTTTATCTTTTTTCACCATGCTTTCTGTAACCAACCGGACCAAACTCACACGCATTACAAACATAGCAGCTAAAATCATCGGCCTACCCACACCCAACATTTCAGATTTAAACCACAGGTCATCACTCGACTGGCAAAAACGATAGTCCAGGATATCAGTCACCCACTACACCAATACATAATCCGACTACCATCAGGGCGCAGGTACAGAACCATCAAATTCCGGAGGGCCCGCCTCAGAAAAAGCCTGATCCCTGCAGCTATAGCCGCCCTTAACAGCAGGCCCGGCCGACCTGTCTGACAAGCCTGTAAATGTGTTGGTCATGTATGATGTATTTTTGTTTTGTGATGTGTAATGTCTATTGTTTAAATGTACGGCAGTGAAAATGAATTTCCCCAACGGGGACCAATAAATCTAAATCTAAAATCTAAATCTAAAAAATCAAAATAGACTTTGCGACAGTCCCGCCAGCGCTAATGACAGTCAGCTGTTTTGGATACGATACTTCCACCTGATTAGACAGCTTTGACATGCAAGACTTTCAGCTTTGTCTCAAAAAAAAAAAGATGCAAGATGCATGCTTTTAATCCTTATTTGATGACAGATCATTAAGTCAACTTACGTGTGTCGCTTCCATTTGTATAGGAGTCGGGCGCGAACGACTAAAAAAAACATGTCTACTTCCTTCTTGTTAATGTCATTGCACATCTATCTCTATATTGATCATTTAATGCATTATAATTCTACGGAAGTTTTGCAGTGGCACACGCACGTCTGTGCGCTTATAGGCACTTAAACGTGTAAAATGGCTTCCTTGGATCGTTAGTGCGTGCTAATTTTAGAAACAATGTACACTTCACTCCACATGTAATATCTCACCATGTTGCTGAATAAAGATGTTAATTTGGGTTGCAGCAGCATGCAAGCTTTAAATACAAACATTTTTGTTTTGCAATATTCCCAGAGCTTGGTGTAAATGCAAGCTGGTTTTTAAAAATAATGTACATGTAATTTTATGTCTAGTATATCAAACAGTATAATAACATAGGTGTAATGCCACCAAGTCAGCTGTGGCTGCTTTTTCCAGGCTTCTGATTGGACAAAATGTGCATGACAGCAGGTTTATGCGTTTGTGTGTAGACAGACAGTTTTGAAACTACACTTGTGTGGATGGAGATCGTTTTAACCCAAAATATGCATTTTTCAAACTCTCCGCGTTCGTGTGGACATGGCCTTAGACTGGCAAATGCTGTGTCTCACTTGAGGGCAAAAAAAACAGATTTGGTGTCCAGTGTAAACAGAGCCTAATAAAATGGCAACCTATGATTTTTTTTTTCATTTAAAACACTTCCTTGTGTTCTACATGTGTAATAGTTGTTCTTTGGTTAAAATGTTGCATAGTTAATGTTTTACAGACCGTATTCAAGTCGCTTTCTAACCGTCTCTTCAGTGTGCTGTTATGTGGGCGGTCTTATTTACTGCCTCTACTTCGACTGGGTAAATGTGCAAAAACTACTGGATGTAGTTGTAGTTTTTGCGCTTTCCTATGGAGTCTGACATATACGTTTTGAACTATAAGCTACTTAATTCGAAATGACAACAGAGGATGCAAGTGCATTTACGAGCCGGTCTATAACGTTGGACTTCAATGGTGGAATTGCGGTCTTCGGGTAAATTTGTACCATATATAAAAGGAGATATCCACTGGCATCACAGGTCAGAAAACGTCATAAGTCAGAGCACATTCCTGACGGCTCGTTTGGCGGAAGTATAAAGGAAGGCAAGATTATTTTACAAATATCTTTGCAATGCCTCCACCGTTTCATTTCAAATTTTCGGGTCTTATGGGGAACCCAAATACACAAAAGCAGGTACCCTCAGTTAAAAAAAGTTGTTTTTTTCGGAATAGGTCCCCTTTAAATTCCGTATTTCACATTAAGAAAGAAATATAGTATTGTACCAACAATTTATGCAGTTACACAACATCACGTTTTGTCAAAGCATCTTTCTTTCAGTGCTGGAAAATCAAGAAATGTAATATGTGCAACAGCGTCCGCTGCTGAGTTCAAAACTGCAGTTCTTTTTTCCCCCTTCAGACAGTGGAATCTAACCCCTTTGTTTTTTATGATAACTTAAATAGAAAGTCTACAAGTTTTAAAATGTACAATTTAAAGTAGAGAATAGAACTCTGAATCAATGTGGGAGAGCAAATGCTGAACTGTGAGTAGGCAGTGATGGACAGTAGTGTGAAGAAGCCTTGGTTACCTCATCCTGTTCACAAAAGTCCACACTGAGCACTTTGGGATTGCTCTGAGGCCATTTGCCTCCATGGAGAGCAGCTCTGGTAGCCACTGCCTCCTCTGTTGTAGCATACTGGAAGGATCGTACAAGGCAATAAGCAGCAGACACATGTCTCAAATGTCCAATGGTTAGAATGAGTTTGGGGCTTACTGTGACGAAGCAGTGTGACTTGATCTTGTCGATCCAGAAGCCTCCTTCCACCACACTGCCTGTCTGTTTCAGCAGCTCTTTGAGCTGGTCCAATGTGAATGGTCGGACCTGTAAACACACAAAATAAACTTTGAGTACGGTTAGGCATGATGTAGGTCAGACAGACCTTACTAATCAATTCCAAACCTACCAGGTTTGTCACATGGATAATGTTGGAAAGTTTGCCTCGTGGAGGTGAGGGCTGCCTGGTGGACCGGACAGGGTCGTCTATAGTGACAGACATTCCAGACCTCTGTTGGCTGATGGAGCGACGCACTAAACTGTCACTGGGGGAAACTGAAAATAGGAGAGAGAAATTAATGAAAAGTTTAAAATAGGCCCCCTTTATGCAAAAGTCCTTAGAACCTGTATGAGCACCTAACAAGAAAAATATCTATTGTGTCTTGTTTCCTTCCTTTTTGAGAGAAAACGTGCTCAAATGGTCACTTTTGAAGTTGCTGCGCTCAACCCTCACCCTCATGGACATGATACCAGCTCTGATCTGCCCTAGTTACAGGATGTAAAAAAGTGTGCTTCTCTACACATCTTCAAATATCTGTCAGTCATCTACAGACACTAGAGTTGTAAGTTTGATCATTTTGTTTTTCTGCAGCAAATAGGCTGACCTAGCATGATGATTCTGTTAGAATGTGAGTTTAATGTTAGCATTGTAGCTCACATAGTTATACTGGTTCTGCTAACCATCTGTGTTCTCTGTCCCCTTCAGTGTTAATCAAGTGGAGAGCTAAACTGCATTTGTAAAAAGTAGATCAAGTGCTTCTTGGAGAGACACTTTGTTGGAGACAACAAACTTCAATATCATTAACGCTACAGACACACACAAACTGTGTGTTCTCATTAGGATTACCGTATTTTCCGCACCATTAGCCGCACCTAAAAACCACAAATTTACTCAAAAGCTGACAGTGCGGCTTTTAACCCGGTGCGCTTTATATATGGATAAATATTAAGATTCATTTTCATAAAGTTTCGATCTCGCAACTTAGGTAAACAGCCGCCATCTTTTTTCCCGGTAGAACAGGAAGCGCTTCTTCTTCTACGCAAGCAACCGCCAAAGTAAGCACCCGCCCCCATAGAACAGGAAGCGCTTCTTCTTCTACTGTAAGCAACCACCCGCCCCCGGAAGAAGAAGAAAAAACGCGCGGATATCACCGTACGTTTCATTTCCTGTTTACATCTGTAAAGACCACAAAATGGTTCCTACTAAGCGACAAGGATCCGGTTCATGAAAAGACGCAATCTCTCCATCCGCACACGGATTACTACCGTATTTCACAGCAACTGATATTCCTGTGAACCGCACTGTGGAACGGGAGCACGTACGGTGAATATTCGCACCACAGGGAATGAGAAGTCATCCTTCACTGTGGTTCTAGCTTGCCATGCTAACTTCCACCCATGGTGATATTCAAAAGGAAGACCTTGCCAAAAGAGACCTTTCCAGCCGGCGTCATCATAAAAGCTAACTCGAAGGGATGGATGAAGAAAAGATGAGCGAGTGGTTAAGGTAAGTTTAAGTTTACGCGAAGAGGCCGGGTGGCTTTTTTCACGCAGCTCTGTCCATGTTGATATACGTATGTTTGTGATTGCACATTTGCGTACATTTTGGGAGTGAACAGAGTTGTTAGAACGCTGGTTTTTAATATATTATTAAAGTTTGACTGACCTATCTGACTGTTTTTTTGACATTCCTTTAGCGCAGTTAGATGCGGCTTACAACACGGGGCGGCTTATTGGTGGACAAAGTTTTGAAATATGCCGTTCATTGAAGGCGCGGCTTTTAACCCAGGGCGCCTTATGGTGCGGAAAATACGGTACTAAAAATGCTTTCAAACGGTCTGAATTATATCATCAATGTTACACTTCCAATATGGTATTATGGTACCCCTGAGACTTACTAACAATTAAAAAGTAATTTAAAATGGGCCTTTGAACTTTCAACTTCACCTTTCTTTGGCTCAGTATCAGGCTTGTCACATGTCTCATCTGAAACACTTTTCTTAGGTTTGTCTGTGGGGGTAATTTGTTGCATTTCTCGTTCCGCTATCGGGTCCTCCTTCTCTTTCACTTCTTCCTGCCCGTTCTCCTGGTTGTCAGCTGGGACCACCTGGGGAGGGGGTGCAAACAGTCACATGGCCGTCAACAAAGACTTAATTCCGTTACTTTCCTTCCTCCCTTACTTGTGTGACTGTGCGTCGAATCTTCAGGCCTTTGTCCTGATCGCCCTGGCTGTTGTCATGGTTGTCCTCATCCCCGGACATCTGCAGATCCTCAGGGAGCAGAAGGTCGACCACGGCCTCCTGGGCTACTTTGATATCTGGGATCAAAGTCTGCCGAGCAAAGAGAGTAAAGATTAAATAACCGCAAAAATAAATTGTAATACAACTAAAAGAAGCCCACCTTGAGTGAGTCAGTAGTGATGCTGATGGATGGCTTCTTTGAAGTGACTGCTGTGCTGGAGCCCCAACGTCTCTTCCTCCCTGCCACAGCTACAGAGTCTGCGTCTCCCCCTCCTACGTCGGTTGCAGTGTTGGGGAGCATCTTGCTGCCTGTAGGGGGAAAAAAATAAACCATGAAGGTAAAAAAAACATTCAAGGCACAATCCAGACATGTAATCTAGTTTAGGCCACCTACTGGTCAAAGATATCTTGCGAGCAGCAAAAGCCTTTGGAGTGGTGCTCTGGAGAGTAAGGGAGAGACAGAAAAAGAACATACAGAAACCCCAAAGGGTGCGAGGGTGAGATGAGAACTAACAGTGCATACCCCAAATGGGCAACAGAAGGTCAAACAGAGTAAGTGACAAAGTAGCGTTTTTGGGGATTCAACTAAAATTAGATTCTTAAAAATAAAGTAGTAGTTTGCCTGCTTCAATTGTACCACATTGAGGAGACCCACATGCTCCACCTCTGCCCAAAGACCCAGAGATAAACCACCAAGATTACCTTGTGTGCTGTGAGTATAAAGACTAAGCAAACAGAATACAGCATGTGCGTGTTTGAATGGGTTGGATTAATGGATTTACTGTATGTGTTGCTACTGTGTTTATATTATTTCAAAACTTCCTATTCAACAGTGCCCATGCTCTAATCATTTGGTCATTATAAGAACACAAATGAAGCACAAATGGTTCTTTCAGGCATTCTGTGAAGCAGAGGTGGAAAACCCTAAAGAGTCTTTAAGACAGACCATTTAAAAAGTCAAAGGTAACTTGATAAGTTATAAACTGCTGTAGCTTCAGTCCATATTTGTGTTTTAGCAATACCATTCTACTATCAAAATAAAACTGTAGTACAATAAACTGCTGTGATTTACAATTAAATGTTATTTTCTCTAGCAATTATTCTTTTGCAAAGATATTCATTTTACATGTTTAAGTTATTGCCGGGTACCATTTGACACCTGATTTCCTTACTGGACTATGGCCCAACCGCACGACTCTCTGTACTGTATCTAGGCAACAAGGATCCAATCAGGGAAGGCAGAGGAGTGAGGGCATGCCTCAATTTGAGTGTGCAGGAACTGATCACTGGGATGGACTTTTGTCTTTGAAAGGGGTGTGGGGGCGGGTATGCTTCTTGATCGACTGTTGTTCAAAGTCTTATTTCTTGGGTAGTCTGTGAGTAATAGAGGGTGAGGATGAGGTTCACGTTAAATGTCCAGGTAAATTATAAATCCATTTGTCAAAAGTCTTTGGGAAAGTCCATTGCTGTGCTGTGAGGCTTCTAAACTTCAACAGTTTGTGCAAGTTCAATCGGAAGCCTTTAAATGATGTGGCATTTTGAATTGTAATCCATGAGGTAGTTCAAATCAGAGAACACTTCTTTTGCACAATGCGGGAAGTGCCAAGTTGTGGGTGTAAATGCAACAGGATGCAGAAAAATACATCTACACCACAAGCATAGCAGTTCACAGTGGAATAATGATAGCAACACACCCAGTGAGTCAGGCAGGCTCAACTCCTGGTGAGGCGGCTGCGGGAGAAGGTGGTGATAAGTGAAGCGTGCGCAGCCATTGATGACATGTCAATGAAGTTATGTCCATTCAAAGTCTGCGTAGTCCTTGGGAAAGCAGTGTCTTCAAAAAAGTGTCATAAAGTCTCATGGCAAATACATTTCCATATTCAAAGGCACATCCATTGTGTTTGGAAAAATTTCCAGTCATTACATCATCCCAAAGAATGCAAGATGGGGTTGGAGGCATTTTCAAAACAGTCACATTTGCCTGTTTCAGGCTGTCATCATCCTCAAAATTGCTCATGAGAAGGAGGGAATAATTCATGTTGCGCAAATCTTCCTTTTCTCCTCGCCGTCTTTCATCAGCATCACATAGTAAAGTCCAGTTTAGATCAGCAAGCAGCTCAGCTTCCAACCCCAGAGGCAAGGTTACCATGACAACCAGGGGCTGCAGTTACCATGGCTGCCACTGCTGCCGGTGGTGGTTTGACGCCAGCTCCTGTGTTGCTGGCTCAAAGTGTCACTGGAGGCGTATTTACACAGTGCCATGGACGGGGAGGGGTTTGCAGACTCTGGCCCTAACTCAGGTACCAGCGACGCACTCGAGCATATCGCGACAGGAGTTGTAGGAGAAGTGGAGGTGGTGTTGGTGGTGGTGGTGGTGGTGGTGGTGGTGGCAGTAGTAGTAGTATGCAGCTTGTACCATTAGGGGCAATGGAAGAGGCATGGGCACCTTCATAACAAAGCAATCAATGTGGTTTTAAAACAACAATCACACCATAAATATATATATAAGAGAGAAGTTTTCATGAGGGGATACAAAAGGCTAAAGATGGAGGAGGCGAGAGGAAAGGGGGAGACAGTGAAAGGAAGAAAGAGGCAAGAAAAAGGCATGATGCATGAAAACACACCATCATTCTTTAAACAACTAAATAAAAATAATTACTGTTATACAGTATCTTGAAACTAATACAAGAGTATGCTACATTTGTGAAACAGAGTAAGCATGTTTTGCAGCCTCTCTTTAATTTAGCAAAATATTTCATGCCAAACATGTTACTATGCAATTGTAAAAAAAAAAAGCACTCGAGAGGGTATATATATATTTTTTTTGCAGTTGGCCCTTCTTCTCCGACACCGACAAGCACATCAATGAATGAGAGGCATGCAGTGTGGGGCAAAAAGATGATCCAATGAAAACTATCAGAACCAAGGACCGGCAGCATCAGCACTCTTGGGCCAATTTGCAAAAGATAAGGAAGGATAGGTATGAATAATTAGTCGCAGTAAACACATAGAATTACAACTATACCCGACTCCAACGACAACACAACCTTGTAAAGAAAATAAAAATACCCAATTTGCATCGACTTACAAAGAACTGCAACTAAAAGCAAATGTATCAGGTTGTGTTGCGTTTGAGTGACTAAAGCGTCAACATTTCATGCGTGGATGTGAATGACGATACAAAGTTAGTTGGAGACTGTGGCTCCGGCCCATCAACCCACACTCTCAGCTAACTTACCTCCTCCAGGTGGCCCTCACTATTGATTTGGTCGGCTCCCGACATCAGCTGCTGGGACACGGGGCTCTCAGAATCTGGTTCCGCTTCCGACACGGCGGCCAGGCTGGGCTCGGACACCTCACTGTAGGAAGAGGACAAGGTTGGAGGAAAGGGTGAGAGGAGAAACGATGTTGCTTTTATAAATAAAAACATAGGCAAATTATTATTATTATTATTACTCAGGGGGCACACATTGTCCCACAACTAACAAATGTATGTATGTATGTATGTGTGTGTGTGTGTGTGTGTGTGTGTGTGATCTTCAAGCAAAAAACAACAACTAACGCCTAAACAGTTGTTGCTGGGAGTAAGGCTGAAACGACGCGTCGACATAGTCGACGTCATCGGTTACGTAAATACGTCGACGCCGTTTTTGTGCGTCGATGCGTCGCATATTTACGTCACACTACCGTCATGGCGGAGCGCAAAGCAGACGATGCGAGCGGTGCGAGCGAGGGGAAAAAAGCACGCCAAAAGTCGTCAAAAGTGTGGGAGTATTTCAATAAACGGCCTAATAATGTTGTAGCGGCGAACAGCTGTCTCGTCAGCTGACGCGCGAGCTCGCAACCGTGGCTGCTGAGCAACCAGCCAAACCCCACTTAATAAAATTATATTTTATCTTAGAGCACATCCGCATCCCTATTCACCTAGGCAACCCCAGGAAATGTATATAATTCGGCATTATTTCGGCCAGTCGGCTTATATGATCAGAACCGATCAGTTTACGTTCACGCGCAGGTATAACGCGGCGCACTCCCGTCTCATCTGCTGGTGCGCGAGCCCGGTAATTAGACCGCTGTGTCAAATCAAGGAGTACAAAAGACGCCAGCGCAGAGTGGAAAAAGGTTTAGTTCTTTACAGAAAACCCAGAGTTGTGCCAAAAGTGTACCAAAACCAATAGCTGAACGGACAGCCGGTAAGATTGCACTTTAGTTCTCTTTGTGGGTGTGGCGCACCTGTTGCGCTGGTGAGATGGGGGGGGGGGGGTGCTTAGTCTGGAGGCTAAATACACACGGTGTTTTGTGTAACTGTTGTTTAGTAAGGAAGTGTTGATATTCTTTGCTTAGTTTGATAAATATTGGAGCAGTTTGCTTCATCAGGAGGGTGAAGTCGCTCAACTTAAAGTGTTGGATTTAACTGTGTTGGATCATTGGCTCCTGGTGAGGGCATAGAAAAAGGGGTATTTTTCTATCAGTAGATGGCGTTTAAGATTGAGTGTTTCACTGCTAATTTAATAATATATTTATACTGAATATGGATTTTAAATATGTATCTAAATAGGTGGTTAATTGGTTAGGTATTTATGTATTTGCATATTGGGTTTTCTGCTGCATTTATCTATTGTGTTTCTGGGTTTAAATGTATTTCATATGTATCTTGGTGCATTTATGTTGAGACAATTTATTTAAAATCTGTTTTAACTTAAAGGGAAAAGATGTGTCCATTTTCTTGCACTTGTTTAATGGTTAAGAGTTTGATTGCCTAATTAATAATTGTAAATTATGGGATTGATAATTGATTGATTTTTTACAGCATGTTAATCTTGTGGTGTTTTGTCCTTAAAGGTTTTTCACCTACTAAAGAAGCTAAAGGCTACTAAAGAAGCTAAAGGCTACTAAAGGCTACTAAAGACAGCTAATGACAGCTAAAGAAACTAAAGTCTACTAAAGTCTACTAACACTGCTAAAGACTGCTAAAAAGACTAAAGAAGAAAAAAGAAGCTGTTTCTTCGTTGGAAAAACTGTTGCAAACTAAAGGAAAATAAAAGGAAAAAGTAACTACGGTCTGGTCTTTTGAGTGAAATCCAGAAGCCACATTTAGCATTGGTACATCCCTTCAAGTGTGGGATAAGCACAGCGAAAAAAGCAAAACACTTGACAGTTGTTGCATGCACACAGTGTCGAGCGGAAATGGCCTATCATAGAAGCACAACGGCTATGAACGAACATTTGAAAAGAAAACACCCGACAGCGTTCTTGCCATCACCATCAACTAGTCAATCGTCCGCGTGAGTATACGTTGTCATCATTACACAAAAACATGAATGTGTCATTTGTATCTGCGTTGTAAATTCATAAACTAAAACACCGTTTCGCTCTGAGAGGCGCGTTTGGCGTGCCTGTTCAGTGTTTACAAAGACGCTAACGTTAATTAGTTGTGCAAATACCTTTTACAACATTAACAGTTACATATACTATGTACAAACGAACAATTAACTTTCACTTTAATCATACTATCATTGTTGTGTTATTAAGCAAAATAAGCAATAATTTTACTTTTGTTGAAATGTTTACACTGTTACAGAATATTTCGTTTTGCACTTTTTTGTATTGGATGTTTATCTTTATTTTTGTACATTTTAAAGCAAAATAAGCAATACTTTTACTTTTGAAATGCTTATACTATTGCAGAATATTAAGATTTGCACTGGATGTTTACTTTTATATTTGCACATTAAAAAGCAAATAAGCTACTTTTAATTTTGTTAAATGTTAAAAGTTTTAAATGTTTACATTGTTACAGAATATTTTGTCATGTTGTTGTCAATGTTGACTGAGTGGCCATACTTTTTTTTTTGTAAATAAGTCATGCCTTTTGAAAAAACTGGCCTAAATGTATTTTTTCATCTTCATTTTAAATAAAAAAAATAATCGGTAAAAGGAAAAATAATCTATAGATTAATCGAAAAAAATAATCTATAGATTAACCGATTAATCGAAAAAAATAATCTATAGATTAATCGATAGAAAAATAATCGTTAGCTGCAGCCTTAGCTGGGAGACAATTATGACACAACACAAACACGTAGCCCAGTCAGAGAATGACTGTATTGCCATTGCTTCTTGCCACTTACATATGATAACCGCCATATTTTGTACAATAACTAAAAGGACTACAAATTTAAATGCACAGAGTCAAAACTCACAACATGCTAAAAAAAAGAAGTCATATGATTAATGCAAATGCCTGAGTAATGTCATATCAACACATCTCATGTGTTTGTATGACAATAAGTTCCTTGAAATGTATCCCTAACTGGTTTTATTGTGCTGTGGAGCTACATAAACGCCCTCCCCATTTTTATGACAGTAGAGGAAGTATTGAATAGACAAAAAAGATTACTTCAAGCATAAATCTGAATTATCTGAGGTGTAATTGTAACCGAGGCTAGGTCACGTTTGCAATCATAGCATACATGTTGGAAGGTCCCAGGGGTCAGAAATGAGTCAGGTGGAACAATTACATAACACCACAAAGACATCACCTCACTCATTACATATATCCATCAATCCATCCATTTTCTACCGCGTGTCCCTTTCGGGGTCACGGGGGTGCTGGAGCCTATCTCAGCTGCATTCGGGCGGAAGGCGGGGTACACCCTGGACAAGTCGCCACCTCTTCGCAGGGCCAACACAAATAGATAACAATCACACTCACATTCATTCACTAGGGCCAATTTAGTGTTGCTAATCAACCTATCCCCAGGTGCATGTTTTTGGAGGTGGGAGGAAGCGGGAGTACCCGGGGGGAACCCATGCAGTCACGGGGTGATCTCCACACAGAAAGATCCCGAGCCCGGGATTGAACTCAGGAGATTCGTATTGTGAGGCACCGTGCTGCCCTCATTACATATATATCCAGTTTAATGATCCTTAAAAAAACAGTGTTAATGGAAACAGGGAGGTCATATTTCTGTAATAAGACATTTGTGCTTCTCGGCAGGGGTCATAATAGTTGTTATGGTTATTACAAGAACATGAAATCATAGCCCCAAGATTTATTAAACACGCCATACTACTTTCCGTGTTATTTGAGGCACCGGTCGAAGAGAAAAGCTAACCTCTCGTCTCTTCACCGAACAAAAGACACAGCGCCATTGCCCCATGCTCACACCCATAATGGCCACCTTTAATCACACGTAAGACAGAAAGATATCCCCGCTAACATTAATTAAAAAACAGGCAATCCCGTTGTACAAAACGACACTGTGTCCGTGGGAAATGGACACAATGAATGAAAGATACCTGTGTCGCACTCTTACCCGTTTTTGTTTCCTTCGGAGACCATTATGACCGAATTTGAGGAGGTTCCCCGGCGAAGGAAGACAACGTAAGTGTCGAGGTTTTCAACTGAAAATGTGGATGCCGCAGTTGTCGCTACTAAATAACAGCTAATTGCTGCGTCGGTTTGAAGAATGCAATGTGAGCATGGCAGCCATGTTGGCTCGTGAACGCCGTGTGGGAGGAAAAAAAGCGACTGTTTCCCGGTTCAATTTCCAAAATAAAAGGTCTGTTAACGCAAGCGATTTGTAGTGTTTTTCTTAAGAATGCACAACATTAGTTGTAAAAAAAAAAAAACATATCATCTCGGTATCAAAATCAGTCCAAGGGACGTTTGCTGCTCGAACCAATGTGAGGCGTGGGGGGCACCGCCAATCGGGTTGTGGGGCTGCCCCGGTATATGCCTGACAAAAAATATGAGGAGCGATAATACTCAGTGACTTAAGCGTCAACATAATCTAAGGAAACTACAACACATTTAAATTCTACAACTATTTTGTGAAAAACGCCCCCTTTTGAGTGTAGCATGTAAAATTATATTTAAATAGAAATTCTCGTAACCAATTAGTTTTGCTAATACACATATATTTAAAAATGCATTTAAAAACAAAAATAAGAGTGTTGAATGAGAAAATATGGTATCAGAAAATTTACACACGAAGTGCAACGTTTACTTATTTTCAGCTATGAAATGTGTGCATAACTGAAACCTGCTTTGGCTCTTCTGGTTATGGTTCTCATGGGAATTGAAAATAATTGTGTCTCGACAGTGAGTCGAATTCGTTTTTGTTTTAGTGCAACATAGTGAAGTGACTGTTAAATATGTAACGGATATTTCTCGTAGTAGTAGTAGTAGTAATAATAATAATAATAATAAAAATAAAAATATATATATATACATACATATATATATATATATATATATATATATATATATATATATATATATACATATACATATACTAGGGCCGTCAATCAGTAAAAAATATTTATACAGAATAATTGCATTTTGTTCATAGTTAACTCAAAATTATCGCAGAAAGATATAAATATTTGTCATTATTAAGTGTACCCTGGACAGATCATTTGAAAATGTTTCATACCACGGCTGGACAATTAATATACTTTAAATAAATATTTTGAAACACTATGCTTTTTGAAAAAGTTCAAAATAAATAAAATCACACTTCGTTGGTGTCTAGCCAGAGTTTGCATTTTGTAGGAATACAGAATTTGTATTCCTGCTTTAGGAGCACTTGAATTCAGAGGAAAGGAGCTACATTTTCATGTTTATCTAGCCGCTTCAAGCATTAATAACACAAAATGTGGTTTGTTTTTGCGATCATGCTTTGATTGTCAAAGATATTGGATTATACGTTTTCTACCTGAATAAATGTTTCTGATATTGTGTACTTTACATGTTGTACAAGTTAAAGGCATTCATATCTCTGCATGACAATGGTTTAACCTTCTCTACCTACTTATTAATGAAATGTATTATTCAGCCTGTTAAACATTAAGTAATTGTGGCCTATCAATATAGCAATGGTAATATTGTGAGATAGGTTCCAGAACCCCCAGCGACCCCGAACGGGACAAGCGGTAGAAAATGGATGGATGGAATATTGTGTAGTGGGGGGTAGAGGTGCAGAGGGCAGTGTCAGGTATGTCTGCAGTAATAAAGCTTGTCTCAGTGGTAGCGAAGAAGAAGATTAGATTGTTTTGTTACACACACACACACACACACACACACACACACACACACACGCACGCACGCGCACACACGCGCACACACGCGCACACACGCGCACACACGCACGGGCAAAAAAGTATTTAGTCCGCCACCAATTGTGCAAGGTATTCCACTTAAAAAGATGAGAGAGGCCTGTAATTTTCATCATAGGTACACTTCAACTATGAGAGACAGAATGGGGGGGAAGAATTCAAGAAATCACATTGTAGGATTTTTTATTAATTAATTGGTAAATTCCTCTGTAAAAAAAAAAAGTATTTGGTCACCTCCAAAGAAGCAAGATTTGTGGCTTTCACAGACCTGTAATTTCTTCTTTAAGAGGCTCCTCTGTCCTCTACTCATTACCTGTTTTAATGGCACCTGTTTGGCCTCCTTATAAGCATAAAAGACACCTGTCCACAACCTCAAATAGTCAGACTCCACTATGGCCAAGACCAAAGAGCTGTCAAAGTACACAATTGTAGACCTGCAACAGGCTGGGAAGACTGAATCTGCAATAGGTAAGCAGCTTGGTGTGAAGAAATCAACTGTGGGAGCAATTATTAGAAAATGTAAGACATACAAGACCACTGATAATCTCCTTCGATCTGGGACTCCACGCAAGGTCTCACCCCGTGAGAACGGTGAGCAAAAATCCCAGAATCACACGGGAGGGACCATTAGTAACACACTACGCCACCAGGGACTCAAATCCTGCAGTAAATGGTAAATGGGTTATACTTGTATAGCGTTTTTCTACTTCAAGGTACTCAAAGCACTTTGACACTATTTCCACATTCACACACTGATGGCGGGAGCTGCCATGCAAGTATCTTGCTCAAGGACACAACGAACGTGACTAGGTTGGTAGAAGCTGGGGATCGAAACAGGAACCCTCAGGTTGCTGGCACGACCACTCTCTCCACCCCTGCTCAAGCCAGTACATGTCCAGGCCTGTCCAAAGTTTGCTAGAGAGCATTTGGATGATCCAGAAGAGTATTGGGAGAATTGCATATGGTCAAATGAAACCAAAATATAACTTTTTGATAAAAACTCAACTTGTTTGGAGGAAAAGGAATGCTGAGTTGCACCCAAGAACACCATACCTACTGTGAAGCATGGGGTGGAAACATCATGTTTTGGGGCTGTTTTTCCTGCAAAGGGACAATGACGACTGATCCGTGTAAAGGAAAGAATGAATGGGCCCCTGTATTGTGGGATTTTGAGTGAAAACCTCCTTCCATCAGCAAGGGCGTTGAAGATGAAACGTGGCTGGGTCTTTCAGCATGACAATGATCCCAAACACACCGCACGGGCAACGAAGTAGTGGCTTCATAAGAAGCATTTCAACGTCATGGAGTGGCCTGGCCAGTCTCCAGATCTCAAACCCATAGAAAATCTTTGGAGGGAGTTGAAAGTCGGTGTTGCCCAGCGACAGCCTCAAAAACATCACTGCTCTAGAGGTGTGTGAAAACCTTACAGACTTACAGAAAACGTTTGACCTCTGTCATTGCCAAAAAAGGGTATATGAAGTATTGAGATCAACTTTGGTTATTGACCAAATACTTATTTTCCACCATAATTAACAAGTAAGTTCTTAAAACAACTTATTCTCATTTTGTCTCTCATAGTTGAGGTGTATACATATGAAAATTACAGGCCTCATCTTTTTAAGTGGGAGAACTTGCACAATTGGTGACTGACTAAATACTTTTTGCCCACTGCGCGCGCGCGCGCGTGCGTGCATGTATATATATATATATATATATATATATGGTATATATGTCAGGGTTTCCCCTAGAATGCCACTGCCATATGTGGCAGTGGGGGCGTGGCTTGGGGTGTGACATATATACAGGTAAAAGCCAGTAAATTAGAATATTTTGAAAAACTTGATTTATTTCAGTAATTGCATTCAAAAGGTGTAACTTGTACATTATATTTATTCATTGCACACAGACTGATGCATTCAAATGTTTATTTCATTTAATTTTGATGATTTGAAGTGGCAACAAATGAAAATCCAAAATTCCGTGTGTCACAAAATTAGAATATTACTTAAGGCTAATACAAAAAAGGGATTTTTAGAAATGTTGGCCAACTGAAAAGTATGAAAATGAAAAATATGAGCATGTACAATACTCAATACTTGGTTGGAGCTCCTTTTGCCTCAATTACTGCGTTAATGCGGCGTGGCATGGAGTCGATGAGTTTCTGGCACTGCTCAGGTGTTATGAGAGCCCAGGTTGCTCTGATAGTGGCCTTCAACTCTTCTGCGTTTTTGGGTCTGGCATTCTGCATCTTCCTTTTCACAATACCCCAGATTTTCTATGGGGCTAAGGTCAGGGGAGTTGGCGGGCCAATTTAGAACAGAAATACCATGGTCCGTAAACCAGGCACGGGTAGATTTTGCGCTGTGTGCAGGCGCCAAGTCCTGTTGGAACTTGAAATCTCCATCTCCATAGAGCAGGTCAGCAGCAGGAAGCATGAAGTGCTCTAAAACTTGCTGGTAGACGGCTGCGTTGACCCTGGATCTCAGGAAACAGAGTGGACCGACACCAGCAGATGACATGGCACCCCAAACCATCACTGATGGTGGAAACTTTACACTAGACTTCAGGCAACGTGGATCCTGTGCCTCTCCTGTCTTCCTCCAGACTCTGGGACCTCGATTTCCAAAGGAAATGCAAAATTTGCATGGTTGGGTGATGGTTTGGGGTGCCATGTCATCTGCTGGTGTCGGTCCACTCTGTTTCCTGAGATCCAGGGTCAACGCAGCCGTCTACCAGCAAGTTTTAGAGCACTTCATGCTTCCTGCTGCTGACCTGCTCTATGGAGATGGAGATTTCAAGTTCCAACAGGACTTGGCGCCTGCACACAGCGCAAAATCTACCCGTGCCTGGTTTACGGACCATGGTATTTCTGTTCTAAATTGGCCCGCCAACTCCCCTGACCTTAGCCCCATAGAAAATCTGTGGGGTATTGTGATAAGGAAGATGCAGAATGCCAGACCCAAAAACGCAGAAGAGTTGAAGGCCACTATCAGAGCAACCTGGGCTCTCATAACACCTGAGCAGTGCCAGAAACTCATCGACTCCATGCCACGCCGCATTAACGCAGTAATTGAGGCAAAAGGAGCTCCAACCAAGTATTGAGTATTGTACATGCTCATATTTTTCATTTTCATACTTTTCAGTTGGCCAACATTTCTAAAAATCCCTTTTTTGTATTAGCCTTAAGTAATATTCTAATTTTGGGACACACGGAATTTTGGATTTTCATTTGTTGCCACTTCAAATCATCAAAATTAAATGAAATAAACATTTGAATGCATCAGTCTGTGTGCAATGAATACATATAATGTACAAGTTACACCTTTTGAATGCAATTACTGAAATAAATCAAGTTTTTCAAAATATTCTAATTTACTGGCTTTTACCTGTATATATATATATATATATATGGCATGATAATTTTGATCTGCAAAGATGCATACATTTTTTTAAGACCAAACAAATGTTTTATGTATATACATATATATAAACAAATAAAGTTAGTTATTAATATTCCCATTAATAATATTAATATTTATTTATTCTATCATCAGGATCACAATCAGTTTAACAAGAGGAATTTGACCTGGTAGACTGTTCCTCTCTTTGTACAATGCAGTTTTCATTGTTGCTGCTTATTGTAAAAGGTAACACAGGCTACACTTTATTCTGCCCTCCCTGAATGTTGCAATTTAGTTTTCCAAATATGTAAAAAGTCCTTTGAATTAGATTAGAAAAAAATAACGAGGTATTACACTTCACAATGAAGTCATTATAAAACTAACCACACAAAATAAAGTACATTATATATACACATTAAGTGCACATGCTTGTAGGAATCACCTTATATTAATAATATAATTTGGAATAAACTGAAAAAAGCGATACAATTATGCAGGATGAATGTTGAGCTCTAATTCCGCTAGCTTAATGCGAATGTACATGCACACAAATTAGCATGGTCAATCGCAGGGCACATATATAAACAATCCTTCACAATAACATTCAGATCTGTAAACAATTTGCAGTCTCCGATGAACCTTTTTGGAAACTGGAGTGCCCGAAGAAAACCACACACGCACCTGGACAAATGCACACTCCACACACACAGAGACACCCAAAAAGAGGTTCAAAGACGTATACGCATACATTTAGACGTTATTGTCGGTAGTAATGTCAAAATATTTAGGGTAATTAACAATGGCTTGAACAAAAAATGCATTAATTAGTTCAAAATACCTTTCTCTTCAACATTCTCTACTTACTTTTGCCGGGTGTCAACTTGTTTAGGTGCGCGACCAGCTGACACGCTTCTGACAGGCGATTTAGATGTACCTTTTCTTTTTCTTTCTTTTTTTTAATAAAACAATGAAGGACGTTTTTATGATATTTGAGCAGTTTTTCAAACTTTTTACAGCCAATAGTACTTAAATAACAGACTATTTACAGTATATCCATTCTTACAATAAACCACTGAAACTTGTTTTATTGTTAAAAAAATTAAAATTTAAACTTTGAAGGTGTGGCGTGATCGTTTACATGTAGGGGAAACCCTTTATATATATTGGGGCAGTCAAGTGATTAATTCTATTAATCATGATTAAACACAGCTGAAGAGTGTTAATCACAGTTTATTACTCTCCTGCATATTTAAAGTCTGCTAAAGAAAATACCAATATTTGGACACGAATGCAATTTTGTTGTCAGAATGTAATCAAAGCACTTTTTTAAACCTTTTAATTTGCTTATAACTTGGTGATAGTAAGTATATTAAGAGCACATCTTGAAAGTATTTGCAATAATATAGCAAACAAGGTACAGATAGTAAAGACACCCATAAACAATTTTACATAGTGCAGTATTTACACCTGCATTTACTCTTTAAAAAAAAAAATAGGCACATAATAGAATGATATTTGCATCCTTTAGATCAGGGGTCCCCAACCTTTTTTGCACCATGGACCGTTTTAATGTAGGCATTATTTGTAAGTACCGGCTTTCCAATGTGTGGCAGAAAAATAAGACAGAAATAGGTGCATGAAAAAAACAACTCCCCATATTGCTGAATTAGTGGGAGGTCTGGGCTTGTTTCTTTGCGATGAGATGGAAGGTTGATAGTTTATACCACGGTCTCTTGACCATGGGTGCCATAACTATAGGCGCATCCTAGATGCTGCCGAAAAATATATGTTCCTCAGCTGTGGTCCGTAGAGACTGCAGTGGTACTCAGTTGTAATACACTTTTCCACTACTTGTAGCAGTAATGACAATGTTAAACAAACAGAAGAAGTCTGGAGAAAAAAATCATATCGAAATTTCTTCGGTGCAAAAATTATGACTAAAGCAAAGCTGTAATTTCATTTGCACACAGTTTATTTAGGTAATATATTCACTATTAATTATTATTAATTGAATTAGAATGTATTTATTTTAGCACCGCGTATGTACATTTATTCTTCATCCGTTTTTACGTGTCCCTTTTTTTGCGGCATATTTGATAAGTATTTATTTCCGGAATCAGCCTGACCTAAGTTTTGATAATAATCTTGGTGATTAATAAATAGTTTCATATAATTTGACAAGGCTGTACATTTTTTTAGAAATAACTATCAAGAGTAAATGACTTATTCAGCGTTAATATTTAAATGGGAAAGTTAGGCCCGAGGTCAAATAGGCTACGAATCTCTGGTTTATACTATATACAGTACTTTCAACCTGCCAGGGACTGCGGGTGGAAATTAGCCTTTGGCTACAATCTTGCACATTTACATTTTATATGTTCATCAATTTGCGTTGTCCCATGTAATATATCCATCCATCCATTTCCTACCGCTTGTCTCTCTCGGAGTCGCGGGGGTGCTGGAGCCTATCCCAGCTGCATTCGGGCGGAAGGTGAGGTACACCCTGGACAAGTCGCCATCTCATCACAGGGCCAACACAGATAGACAGACAACCTTCACAATCACATTCAGACACTAGGGCCAATTTACATAGAAAGACCCCGAGCCCGGGGATCGAACCCAAGACCTTCGTATTGTGAGACACACGCACTAACCCCTGTGCCATAATATAGATATTACAAATATAACAAATCGCGCCTTCTCATCAGGAGTTTCATCATACATCTATGAACAAGCTTATTGGCAGGTCTAGTGGGACAGACAAAAGTTAAGTCAAATAAAATGTCGTAGTTTATAAATTTAAGGTCTTTGTGCAGCCCGGTTGCAAATGCGTCACTGACCGATACCGGTCCTTAGACCGAGGGTTGGGGACCTTTGATTTAGATGCATTAAAAATAAACTGAGTCAATTACACATCTTAAATAGATTGTATTTTACACCTTCTCAGTTGTTTAAAATGGGTACAGTAGAGATCAAGTTACGTATAAAAGTGAAACAGCTTTAGGAACTCTAATTAATTAACTGTGGGAATGTCAGAGAATAAGCAGTTATGTCTATTGGTTGTCCGTTCTAGACCACCGCAGGTCACATGACGTGCGTCACCCGACCTGCTAATGTTAGCCAAATTAGCTCATGTGTGTTGAACCTCACGACTGCAGACAGCTGAGGGGAGTCGTGTAAAAAAACAAGCCCAGCTTCCTCATGAACATGACATGATGTCACAGTTAAGGACTACACTAAAGAATGTAAACATCTGGGACCACAGAAGAAGCGTTTCATTGCCGTATGGAGGCAGCGCTTATCACGCTTTCAAACCTTACAAGAGCTCTTGTATGCAGCTTGAAACCCTCAGCCGTAGAAAAGAAAGACAGACGCAGCAATTTATCTATGATTGCAAAGTTATTGAGTTCATTTTCATTTACCGGACGATTGATTGACTTACTACTATCAACACAGTCCAAAAATTGTATACTTTTGTTAATGCGTCTGGACATCAATGCTTTTTAATGCCATTTAAGGCGTTAATTTTCACATAATTCATTTAATGCCCCACGGAAACCCTGCATGTGCTTTGCTTTAAGATGGTATTTTAAACTTGTTGTGCACCGATGAGAAAGTTTGTCGCTGCAATGCCAACAAATTACCTCAGTTTTATCCAAAGTTCCATCAGAGTGTGTTTTGAAGTAACTTGGCTGCCTCTCATCACTCATCTTTGCATAGTGTAACAATAGGCGCCAACTTCCGGGTTTACGTGCAGCCATAACAAATGGTGCGCTTAATTTATCATAACGCAATAATTTTTTTTTAAGAATCACATGCGTTAACACACTAACAATGACAGCGCTAATTTTATTTTATATATATATATATATATATATATATATATATATATATATATATATACACACACACACACACATTTAAATGTTTCACTCTTTGTTTCATTGCAGCTATTTGCTAAAATAAAAAAGTTAATTGTATTTCTCATTTGTGTAAAATCAGCACACCATCTTGACAGAAAAAAACAGAAATGTAGACTTTTTTACAAATGTATTAAAAATAAAAAACTTAAACATCACATAAGTATTCAGACCCTTTGCTCTTTGTTGATGCACCTTTGGCAGCAATTACAGCCTCAAGTATTTTTAAATGCGATGCCTCAAGCTTAGTACACCTATCTTTGGGCAGTTTTGCCCATTTTGCTTTGCAGCATCTCTCAAGCTCCATCAGGTTGGATGGGAAGTGTTGGTTTTCATCCAGGATGTCTCTGTACATTTCTGCTTTCATCTTATGTCTAGTCAGGGAGGTGACCAAGAACCCGATGATTACTCTGTCAGAGCTACAGCATTCCTCGTGGAGAGAGGAGCACATTCCAAAAGGACAACCATCTCTGCAGCAATCCACCAAGCAGGCCTGTATGGTAGTGGCCAGACGAAAGCCATCCATGCATCCATTTTCTACCGCTTATTACCTTCGGGGTCGCTGGAGCCTATCTCAGCTACAATCGGGCGGAAGGCGGCGTACACCCTGGACAATTCGCCACCTCATCGCAGGGCCAACACAGATAGACAGACAACATTCACACTCACATTCACACCCTAGGGCCAATTTAGTGTTGCCAATCAACCTATCCCCAGGTGCATGTCTTTGGAGGTGGGAGGAAGCCGGAGTACCCGGAGGGAACCCACGCAGTCACGGGGAGAACATGCAAACTCCACACAGAAAGATCCAGAGGCCGGGATTGAACTCACGACTACTGAGGACCTTCGTATTGTGAGGCAGACGCACTAACCCCTCTTCCACCGTGCTGCCCAGACGAAAGCCATTTCTTAGTAAAAAGTTTGCCAAAATGCACTTGAAAGACTCTCAGACCATGAGAAACAAAATGATCAGGTCTGATGAGACAAAGATTGAAGTCTTTGGCGTGAATGCCAGGCATCATGTTTGGAGGAAACTAGGCACAGCTCATCATCAAGCTAATGCCATCCCTACAGTGAAAGCAGGGTGGTGGCAGCATCACGCTGTGGGGATGTTTTTCAGCGGAAAGAACTGGGAGACTAGTCAGAATAGAGGGAAAGATAAATGCAGCAATATACAGAGACATCCTAAATGAGAATCAACGCTTCCAATCCAATCTGATGGAGCTTGAGAGGCACAGCAAAGAGGAATGTGCAAAGAAGAATGTCCGAAACTGCCCTAAGTGGCTTTGTATTCAAAAATACTTGAGGCTGTAATTGCCGCCAAGGGTGCACCAACAAAGTATTGAACAAAGGGTCTGAATAACTTTGTATATGTGATTTTCGTGTTTTTAATTTTAATACATTTGCAAAAATTTCTACATTAGTTTTTTTCTGTCAAGATGGGGTAATGAGTACACATTAATGAAAATACATTTTCCTTTTTTGATTTTAGCAAATGGCTGCAATTTAAAAAAGAGTGAAAGATTTAAAGGGATCTGAATACTTTCCATACCCACTCTATACTATTACTGCTTAGGTATTATTACAGACCTTTTTAGGAGGTGTTCCTTCTCAGCCCCCTTTCCCTTTGTCTCACCATTACCTTCTTGTTTTAGGTCAGCTTTCTGTGAGACACACATTGAAATGCAAATAAAGAATACTTAAGCTTTTAAGCACAGTATAAAACAGGCAGCCGAGCTCTTAAAGGGGAACGGCACTTTTTTTTTTTACCGATAATTCACAATCACAATCCTAATTAGAGACAAGACCACATATCTTTCTTAATGCATTCTAACTCTTAAATACATCCGCTTACAATGGAGTAAATGGGAGCATGAAGTCAGCACATTACTATTCGGATAATAAAAAACAATAAACATTCATTTAACTCTATTTACATTTTGAGACCTTAATATTAAGCATATCTCTAATCCGCTGACATCACACTTAACAAAACGTCACACTTGGAAAAAAAAATTCCTCAGTCCGTTTGCAGGAAGTGCAAAGGAAGGCAAGATTGTTTTATAAATATCTCTGCAATGCCTCCACAGTTTGATTTCACATTTTCAGGACTAATGCAGATCCCAAAAACACAAACCGGTACGAATATGTAAAATTAGTTGGTTTTGCTTAAAAGGCACCCCTTTAAAAGCATGTATATAAAACTTTGATGAAAGATGTTTTTAAGAGCATTATAGGCAGAATGGAGCGACTGGTTTTATTCACTAGTTAGAGTGCATAAAAAAGAAAAAAAAACATGTGGTCTTGTATTACATAAGGATTGTGAATGATAGGCAAAATTCCCCAAAAAGTGCAGTTGCCCTTAAAGAGTAGCCTGATCTTTTCTTATCTGCTTGATGACTGACCTTGAGCTGCCTTACACGGCGCGATTGAACCCTCGCGGGTGATGATGAACAGCTTGAAGAAGAATCCGATTGTGGGTCTGAGTCAGAAGAGGAACTTGAGTTTTGAGTTTTGGTTGGAGCAGTAACAGGGTTTCCATCTGCCTGCTTTTCCTTGTCAAGCTCATTTGTCTTGCTTTCTTTGACATCCTCAATCTGGTGTTTGCTGTCGATTTCCATCTTCTCTTGTTTCATCTGGAGCTGCGACTGACTGGTTCCTGCTGAAGTGGCAGACCCTGCCTCCTCTGACTCCATCTTGTGCACCAGCATAGAGAGGGGGCCCGGCCCGTGTTTCGCAGGGGGCTCGGGACTGCTGGAGCGGGAGCTTGAATCGGAGTCTTGCCTCTGCAAGGCAGCAGGTGGGACACCCCTTGCAGCATCAGAGCTTTCTCCCTCCTTGTCGTCGTTGTCTGGCGGACTCTGCTTCGGAGTATCTGGGAGGCGAAACAGGTCAGGAGGTGGCGAAGGAGGAGGTGTTGGGTGGCGTAGCTGCATCAGGTTCTGGTGTGGCTGTGGTGGTGGAATGTGCTGCGGAAGCTGAAGCTTTCGTTTGGATCTTGCAGCAGCAGAAGGTGCTATCGCGGGCATCTGCGGCATCTGCGGAGGCTGCGGAGGGGCTCGGCTGCCTTTTCGTGCTCCACCAGGACCAGGCCCCCAGTCCTCGTCATCCTCACTATCACTGTCATCATCTTCATCGCTGTCCTTGTGGACCTGATCTCCGGCTGCCATGCCAGCAGACCGGCTGAGATGGAGGACAGAGTGGGCTGATCCCCGCTCTCTGGGCGCCGTTCCCTCTTTCTCCTGGCCTCTGGACACAGCGGGGGGCAGGCCCTGGCGGTCTGGCTGGCCCACGACTCGCACTGACAGAGAAGCCACGGCACGGGGAGGAGAGGGTACTGGCGGCTCCTTGTGTCCCTGAGGAAAACTGGCTCTCTGCCTCTTTGCTCCTGGAGCCTCAGGGGGCTCCTTGTTCATCATCATTCCCTCCCCCATCAGAGATCCACCTCCCACCCTCTCCTCTGTCCTGTTGAGTGGGTGTTTCTGCTGGGCAAAAAATACCCAAGTCAGTCAGGACTGCATATATTTCGGTACAAGTCAAAATGTTGGATGCAAACCATGTCAAAGACACAGGACGGGCTGTCATCGTCTGACTGGTCTTCATCTTCTGGTACAGCGAGACTTTCTGACAGGGAAATAAAGGAGAAAATGTATTGTCAATACAAACTTCTTAACTCTTTAGCATATTCTCTTGGTGTTAAGGGTTAATCGGGTGTCTTCTGCAGAATTAGCTAGGCTAGTCTTTATTAACTAGTTATACCATCCTCTCGCTCGGCCTCTTTCTCCATCTTTTGGCAGAGGAGTTCTTGCTGCTTGGCCAGATACTGCTTTATGAAGCTATTCTGGCTCATCTCTTCCCCAATCTGCCATTAGAACACAAAATAGGACAATTAAATTCCAAATTAAAAAGTCAAAGTGCAAAACAAAACAAAAAAAGTATTATCCGTATAACCTGAGAGTTAGGCTGCAGCCCACTGTGTGAGGAGGATGACTTTTGCAGGTTCTCCAGCATAAGAGCCTGCGGACAAAATGCATTTGAGTAATAGATCAGATATTTTGCACACAAAATGCAAGGATTATATAACATTTATAGTTTTAACAGTGAGCTTAGTTTGTGCGGATATAGTTTTCTTGTGGGTACACATCCCAAAAACATGCATGCGAGGCTAATTGAAGATTAAATAAATTGTCAGCTGGGATAAGCTCTAGCTCATCCATGACCCTCATAAGGACAAGCAGCATTAATATAATTGGGCCGCATGGTGGAGTAGTGTGTAGCAAGTTGGCCCCACAGTCTGAAGTTCTCCATTCAAACTTGTGTGGAGTTTACATTTTCACCGTGCGTGTTTAATCAGGGTGGTACCTCTTACATTCTGTGTTTTTTTGGTGCATAAACCAATATTAACGTAGGACTCATTCAACATAGAATTTACTTACTTATCTTGTTTAGGAGGATTACAGAGTATTATACAGTATTTTGACCACAATGTTAGGTATAGCTATATCTAAGCCAGTGGTTCTTAACCTGGGTTCGATGGAACCCTAGGGGTTCGGTGAGTCGGGCTCAGGGGTTCGGCGGAGGTCAAAACACACCCGACTCATCGTGTAAATACAAACTTCTCCCTATCGGCGTATTACGGATACGGCAACAGCAGAAGTCACACTGATTTGCAGGTGTGTAATTTTTTGTGAGTTTATGCACTGTGTTGGTTTTGTTCTTTGAACAAGGTGATGTTCATGCACAGTTCATTTTGTGCACCAGTAAAAAAACATGGTAACACTTTAGTATGGGGAACATATTCACCATTAATTAGTTTCTTATTAACATGCAAATTAGTAACATATTGGCTCTTAACTAGTCATTATTAAGTACTTATTAATGCCTTATTTGGCGTGGCCTTATTATAACCCTAACCCTCCAACCCTGGCCCTAACCCTCTAACCCTAACCAAATAACTCTAAATTAAGTCTTTGTTACTTAGAATATGTTCCCTATACTAAAAACATATAACTTTGCCTTGAATTTGAAAAAAACAAACATTTTATTTTTCACTAAAGAAGGGTTCGGTGAATGCGCATATGAAACTGGTGGGGTTCGGTACCTCCAACAAGGTTAAGAACCACTGATCTAAGCGCTACATTGATAATTAGTGCTACATATGTTGAATGTAATTTTAAACATTTGTATGCACATACGACACTTAAGACCTTCAGCATATCAGTATGGGGATCTAAATTATGGAATGGATTAAGCAAATAATTCAAAATATGTACTAACTTGATGCAGTTTAAGAGGTTGTTCAAACACAAAGTGTTTACAATGTATAAGGAAAAATAATATTTATTGAAAATAAGGTGATTCATCTCTTTATGTCAGGGGTCACCAACGCGGTGCCCGCGGGCACCAGGTAGCCCGTAAAGACCAGATGAGTAACCCGCTGGCCTGTTCTAAAAATAGTTTAAATAGCAGCACTTACCAGTGAGCTGCCTTTATTTTTTTAAATTTTATTTATTTACTAGCAAGCTGGTCTCGCTTTGCTCGACATTTTTAATTCTAAGAGAGACAAAACTCAAATAGAATTTGAAAATCCAAGAAAATATTTTAAAGACTTGGTCTTCACTAACTGACAAAGAAACAGATAACAGATTTGGTGTCCAGTTCAAAGTGTGACATGATTTATTTAAACATTTGAGAGTTGACTTTTGTATTTTACATGAGTTATTATTTGTACAAACATGGTGCAAAGTAATTCATGATTTGTTAAAAAAAAATGTTAGTGGCTAGCTAGTTAAAATGGGATATTGTGAATTCACAAGACTGTCTTAGAAGAATGTGCACGTAGAGAAAATATAAAAATAAAGTGTTGCATATTGATATTGATCTGTTTCTATATATATTTATTGTGAGAAATCATTAAGATGATCAGTGTTACCACAAAGATAAATATCATTCATTATTAATAATAACATAGAGTTAAAGGTAAATTGAGCAAATTGGCTTTCTGGCAATTTGTTTAAGTGTGTATCAACTGGTAGCCCCTGCGATGAGGTGGCGACTTGTCCAGGGTGTACACCGCCTTCCGCCCGATTGTAGCTGAGATAGGCTCCAACAACCCCCGCGACCCCAAAGGGAATAAGCGGTAGAAAATGGATGGATGGAAACTGGTAGCCCTTCGCATTAATCAGTACCCAAGAAGTAGCTCTTGGTTTCAAAAAGGTTGGTGACCCTTGCTTTATGTGAATCGTAACCAGAGGTGGGTAGTAACGCGCTACATTTACTCCGTTACATCTACTTGAGTAACTTTTGGGATAAATTGAACTTCTAAGAGTAGTTTTAATGCAACTTACTTTTACTTTTACTTGAGTATATTTATAGAGAAGAAACGCTACTTTTACTCCGCTACTTTTATCTACATTCAGCTCGCTACTCACTACTAATTTTTATCGATCTGTTAATGCACGCTTTGTTTGTTTTGGTCTGTCAGACAGACCTTCAAAGTGCCTGCGTTACTGGTGACGTTTCACTCCGTTCCACCAATAAAATGCAGTCACTAGTGACGTTTGACTCCGTTCCACCAATCAGATGCAGTCACTGGTGACGTTGGACCAATCAAACAGAGCCAGGCGGTCACATGACCTGACTTAAACAAGTTGAAAAACTTATTGGGGTGTTACCATTTAGTGGTCAATTGTACGGAATATGTACTGTACTGTGCAATCTACTAATACAAGTTTCAATCAACCAATCAAAAGTGTGAAGGAAAAAAGACACTTTTTTATTTCAAACGTACATCCCGTCAAAAGCCTAAAGACTGACTGCACAGTTCCTGTCTTCACAATAAAAGTGCCGCTCCATCGCGCCTGCGCTTTCAAAATAAGAGTCTCCGAAAGCCAGCGCAAACAAGCTAGCAAGCTACGGAGTTTGCCGCCAATGTATTTCTTGTAAAGTGTATAAAAAACGAATATGGAAGCTGGACAGATAAGATGCCAAAAACCAACCACTTTCATGTGGTATTAGACAGAAAGGAGGAACTTTTTTTCTCCTCCATTTGAAAACGTGGACGCTATCAGCACTACTGTCTGATTACAGTCAATGCAAGTCATCAGAATCAGGTAATACACCAACTTATATTCTTGTCTTCATGAAAGAAAGGAATCTATATGTGTTAAACATGCATGTATATTCATTAAAACACCTTTAACATGTAAATAAAAACGGCAAAATAAATAAATATAAATTATATACTGTATATATATATGTGTATATATATATATATATAAATGTGTATATATATATGTGTATATATATATATATATATAAATGTGTATATACATATATATATATATATATATATATATATGTGTGTATATATATATATGTGTGTATGTGTATGTATATATATATATATATATATATATATATATATATATATATATATATATATATATATATATATATATGATATGTGTGTGTATGTTACTCATCAGTTACTCAGTACTTGAGTAGTTTTTTCACAACATACTTGTTACTTTTACTCAAGTAAATATTTGGGTGACTACTCCTTACTTTTACTTGAGTAATAAATCTCTAAAGTAACAGTACTCTTACTTGAGTACAATTTCTGGCTACTCTACCCACCTCTGATCATAACTGACTTAAGGTAACTATTTATGAAGAGAACTGTTGTATTTAGTAAACATTGACTAAACATAACTGTGCTAAAAATTGAAGACAGGAAGTGAACATATAAGAAACTGCTATGAAGTGGGAAAGGGGGTAGGATTAAATAAGATCTGCTTCTTCCTACTCCTTTTCGAGCATGTTGTAAAGAGAAATGGAAAACATGTGATGTATCTAGTCGAAACTGCATTCATGTGCGAAAAAAACTCAAACCAACCAACACATGGCGGTGTGAATTAAAACTAGCAGTTTTGATTAGATCTACAGTACTTACATTACAGCAAGTACAGTATGCCTGCGTAATGAACGTGTGCAGTGTGGTTTGTATTGATGAAAGCCAAGCTCTTATAGCCTTGATACAGTTGAGGCTTTAGCAAAAAAATCACACCACAACATTGGCTTCGAAAAAATAAAGCATGTTTTGCACATTTAAAAAAAAAAATAGTGATTGTGTTGGTACGCGCGCTCCCGTCGCTTTTAATTTGCACAGAGTGAGCGCGGTCACGTACAGGCCTCGACTTGACAGGTGCACATACAACAGTGTGCAACACCGTACCACAACTACTTACCCAGTCGGCCATTAAACTAGCTTCCTGCTTAGCTACCCCTACCACAAACACCGAAACTCAAGTGATTCGATGTCATTTCATGCGCCATGACACTTGCTGTATTCGCGCTTTGTAGCCCACACATACACAAACATACATATACACATCGTTAACACCCCCCCCCCCCCCCCAAACTTGTCCAGACTCGACACAAGCGACCCACAAGTCCCCCCAAACTTACCCCTTTAAGTCGCTGAATGAGTTTGTTTTTCGCTCCGCTTTTCGGTAGGTTTCTCCGCTCCAGTGCAGCTTTTAAATCCGCGACTCGGAGCGACTGCAAAGGTTGTCCATCAAGCGTAATATCCTCGTCCGCCATTTTGCTCCCTTTGCTTGTCTCAAGTACTCAAGAGCGTCGTTACGGCCGCTGCTCGGCGTCACAGCTCGGCCCTTTCCGGAAAACATCGGAAAGCCTGAACCAAAAAAAAAAAAAACATAGGGCCGGGCCATAGATAGGAGAACTCGGGATATCCAAGGTGGCCATTTTAACGTCCAACAGCACATTTTAAAAATAGGATTAATTACTAAACATTACAATAATTTGCTTTGTCATATAAAACGTTTTTTGTAGATAGTGTAGCGCAGGGTTTTTCAACCTTTTTTTTGAGCCGAGGCACATTTTTTGAGTTGAAAAAATCCGGCGGCACACCACCAGCAGAAATCATTAAAAAACTAAACTAAGTTGACAGTAAGAAATCTTCGCAATTGTTGGATATGACTTTAAACCATAACCAAGCATGCATCAATATAGCTCTTGTCTCAACATAGGTGTACTGTCACCACCTGTAACATCACGCCGTGACTTATTTTGAGTTTTTTGCTGTTTTCCTGTGTGTAGTGTTTTAGTTCTTGTCTTGCGCTCCTATTTTGGTGGCTTTTTCTCTTTTTTGGGGTATTTTCCTGTAGCAGTTTCATGTCTTCCTTTGAGCGATATTTCCCGCATCTACTTTGTTTTAGCAATCAAGAATATTTCAGTTGTTTTTATCCTTCTTTGCGGGGACATTGTTGATTGTCATGTCATGTTCAGATGTACATTGTGGACGCCGTCTTTGCTCCACAGTAAGTCTTTGCTGTCGTCCAGCATTCTGTTTTTGTTTACTTTGTAGCCAGTTCAGTTTTAGTTTTGTTCTGCATAGCCTTCCCTAAGCTTCAATGCTTTTTCTTAGGGGCACTCACCTTTTGTTTATTTTTGGTTTAAGCATTAGACACCTTTTTACCTGCACACTGCCTCCCGCTGTTTCTGACATTTACAAAGCAATTAGCTATTGGCTGCCACCTACTGATATGGAAGAGTATTACACGGTTTCTCTCCCGAGCTCTAGACAGCACCGACACTCAACAACAACACATAATTTGCAGACTATAATTACTGGTTTGCAAAAAATACTTTTAACAGGTGAAATTAGATCATCTCCCACGGCACACCAAACTGTATCTCTAGTGTGCCGCGGCACAGTGGTTGAAAAACACTGGTGTAGCCTATATTGGATAGATTTTTATTAACTTTATTACACAAAAAGCTTCAGCACAGCGCATAACCTTCATTTTTGGACCCCATCTGCAAGGCTAATTATACTAGGCTGACCATATTCTGAAATCCCAAAAAGAGGACACATATATGCACTGCCCAAGGCCGGGACTAGGTGAAAATCTGCCAATGAAACTCGAACTTGCTTTATAAATAATATATGTATTTAAATAAAGCATTTTTTCTCCTCTGTTGACAGCAGTGTTGGCGCTAAGAATTTTCAAAATGGGGTCCCCATCAAGTCATAAAAATGGGGTCCCACAGTAAATTTTTTGGGGTCCCACTTTTTTGTAAGCGTTTTGAAAACAAATGACAAATGTATGCATTATCCTGAGAGAGTTTAAGTCCTTACCTTATGTCAAAAATGATTTACGACCTAGCTGTCAAAAATGATTAATGACCTAGCTGTCAAAAATGATTAATGACCTTAGGGTCAAAGGTCAAAGGGGGGTGGGGTTATGGAAAGGTCAGAGGGAGGGGGGAGGAGGGGGAATACACCTTGTGTCAGAAATGATTAATGACCGTGATACACCTTATGTCAGGAATGATTGATGACCCTAGAAGAGGAGGTGGGGTTATGGAAAGGTCAGAGGGAGGGGGGTATGAGGAGTCCCACGAGTCCCGCAGCCGGCCTTGTGAACCCCGACAAAGTCATGGGAGGATTGGGGGAGAAAAGTTGGAAAAGTGGTCAAAAGTCCTCAAAATGTTCAAAAATCACACGCACGCACACACACACACACACGCACACACACACACACACACACACACGCACACACACACACACACACACACACACACACACACACACACACAGCAAATGGTTGGTATACGGTTTAATTGTTGTTGTTTGAAACATTATACGTTTACGATTTTTACTGACAAAAACCAAATGTTATTTTCTTGAGAAAGCAAAAGGTCTTTTAGATTAGATGCCCAGCCCAGACAGAGACAGATACACTACAGTTTTGTAATATGTAATTAATTTAGTCGTTATTAACATACTGAGATGAAGAATATCTTATTTTTAATAAGGTTGAAAGTATTTCTCATCATTATTTTTCTTTGTACTCTGTAAGCACTAATATTTTGAACAATCTCTTAAACAGGATCATATCAGTTCAATTTTTTAACTTCTTTACTTAATCCATTCCGTAATTTTTATTTTACATACTGATATGCTAAAAGTTTTAAGTGTTGTACGTGCATATAAATGTTTAAAATTATTTTTTTAAGGTTATATTTTTCCTTTTTTTTGTTGTTGTTGAGAATAATTGTTGTACGTTCTAGGGTGGTAGGTTCTAGTCTGCTTTGTACATTATTTTAGCTGTTTGCAATTTTACCAAATTATAGAACTTTAATATATCTGACAAGTCAAATGATTTTCATTTTACAAGAAAAAAACATACAATATACAATATATATATATATATATATATTTACTTACAAATGTTCCCTTTTTGCTCCGGGTGGAAAGGAGGCTTTTCTTACGCCAGAGAGTCCCGAGGAAGAGGCTTTTTTCCCGGCAAAGACTCCCGACAACGAAGGCTTGCTCACGGACAACATCATCGAAAAAGACGGCGAGGGTCTTACATGCTCCCGCTGTAAGTTCTTTTTGCTTTCTGTACGTTCTTCCTTAAAGCTCCGGAGTTTTGAGGAGATCCTCACACTAACCCGTCTTTCGCACAAATTAATTTCGCGCGCAGAGAAGTAGGCGGGGTCTGATTCCAGAGGTGGGGGTTGTTTCCGGGTGTGAGCGTGAGAGTGGCGTGCGAAAACGAGAGCGCCACATGCGGTTAAAGTCCTTCATATTTTCCATACTTTATTGTTACATCCCTAATGCCAACGAACAATAAAGATGGTAACTTTGTTTAGAAATATTTATTCATACCGTAAATGTGCTGTTTATTACGCTGTTACATGAATACTAATAACTCTTAAAGTTGAGTCCATTTTATAGCAATGAAAAGTGCTGATAAAAAATTAAAAAAAAACTAGTAATCAATGTTTTGAGGACGGTCAAAATAGCGGCAATAAATACAAACAAAACAACACCAAAGCTTTCTTGATGTGTTAAGAAAGCCGCACATATGTATGTAAACAAAATTAGCCGGCAGACTTTGACTAAAGGCTTTTTTTTTTCTTTTTTCTTTTTTCTGACTCAACATTTTCTCACTGTAGTTAGACAGCTTCAGGAATCCATTAGGAATACAAAACACATTAACGTCTTACAAACAACAAGCGTTTTGCCTCTAACAATAAACGCTCTAAAACATTTACAAATTAAAACATATAAAGAAAAAACATATTTTAAAACTCATAATAGTAGAACAATATTTATAATGTTTGTTTTGCTAAAGAAAGTATATTATATAGGTATGTTGCTAATGTTTTATACATGTGTTTATTTTAAATAACACTTTGTTAAAATATTTTAAGGTATTAGTTATTTTTGAGCACATTTGACAATTGATGATAACCGTGATATTTTGGTAACAATAACTGTGATATGATTTTTTTTTTTAACATTTCTAATTTACATAAACTTGTTGTAATGCCTCCATGTTTGTTTCGTGTTTTAACATTAAGGAAAGTTTGTATTGTTTATTATTGTTGTTTGGCACAGTTTATTTTTAATAAGCTAAGCGTTTTATTAAAGTACATCAGAGATTAACACTCGCACATGTCCGAGAAGAAGTATGAAGAAGCGGAGCTAATTTACTGTTTTTGACCAAATTGCAAGATTTTGTGCCATTCCCTCCCCACTGCGACAGAACCGTGATGAGCTGACATGGGCTACATTCCATATGTCAATGTGCATGGTGTGTCCATTGTACGTTCTCGGGTGGCAGGTTATAGTTTGCTTTGTACATTATTTTAGGTGTTTGCAATTTTACCGAATTATAGAACTTTAATATTTTTGACTTAATAAATAAACGGTTTGTATGTTTTTTTATATCCAACATGATGTATTATTTTAACCGGTCTTCTTTTTTTTTTGTAACACGAATCACACACACACACACACACACACACACACACACACACACACACACACACACACACACACACACACACACATACACAGCAAATGGTCGGAATGTGCACGGATTGAAATTTATACATTTACGATCGTCAGAAAGAGACAGACGGAGACAGATTTAATGTCAGAGGTCATTCCATCCAGAAACCAGATGCTCTTTCAGAACTGACCATCAATTATCCTTTGAGTACACAAGCACGCACATACACACGCACACACACACACACACACACACACACACACACACACACACACACACACGCACACACACACACACACACACACACACACACCTACGCACACACACAGCAAATGGTTGGTATACGGTTTAATTGTTGTTGTTTGAAACATTATACGTTTACGATTTTTACTGACAAAAACCAAATGTTATTTTCTTGAGAAAGCAAAAGGTCTTTTGGATTAGATGCCCAGCCCAGACAGAGACAGATACACAACAGTTTTGTAATATGTAATTAATTTAGTCGTTATTAACATACTGAGATGAAGAATATCTTATTTTTAATAAGGTTGAAAGTATTTCTCATCATTATTTTTCTTTGTACTCTGTAAGCACTAATATTTTGAACAATCTCTTAAACAGAATCATATCAGTTCAATTTTTAACTTCTTTACTTAATCCATTCCGTAATTTTTATTTTACATACTGATATGCTAAAAGTTTTAAGTGTTGTACGTGCATATAAATGTTTAAAATTATTTTTTAAGGTTATATTTTTCCTTTTTTTTTTTTTTTTGTTGAGAAGAATTGTTGTACGTTCTCGGGTGGGGCTACATTCCATATGGCAATGTGCATGGTGTGTTCATCATCCTGTGTAGTAATTTGGCCCATAATATTTTGGGGTAGATGTAAAATTGACAGAAAATAATTAAGAACCACTGCACTACAATAGGAAAATTCAATAAGACATAAAGGAATGCTGAATAAATGTAGAATTTATTTTAATTCATAAAATCTTTTTTTTTTTTTCTACCAGTAACACATTAATGACATCCTACGGTATTCTCTACCATCTCCCTTCGCACACACACACACACAAACCATTTAGTCATGAAATGCGGTAGCTAGAAACACACCAACGTCCGTGTATTTTACTCATTAAACAAATCATCGTTGAAACAAAATACAAATGGATGCTTTTTTTTAAATCGAATGAATCAATTTAATCGACGAATCGTTGCAGTCCTTGAGTTTTTTATTATTTTTGTGTTAGAACAATACACAAGACTGCGGCTATGTGGTAACATCTGTCAATATAATCAACAGTTTGCCTGTTTCTCCCCTGGGATACTTTTCGCAGGGAGCTTCACTATATATTACTTATATAAAAAAGAAAAAGTTTTTTTTTTAAAAACCCTGGGGAACCAGATGCACATGAATCAGGTAATAGATACTGTTCAACTTTATTGTCCCCGCGGGGAAATTTGTCTTGGGCACGGTGCATTATTGCTTTCTTAACATACCCAAAAACAACAGAACAAAAACACAAGCACAGATACAACCACAACCAGACAACTAACATTTAAACATCAGAACATGGAGCTTGATAGACATAGGTGTCACTTTGATGTAGGCATACAATCTACAGTATGGAGATAAAGATAAAGTATCAGTGTGCATTGCACTAGAGCTCACGGATAAAGTGCTATGTGCTAAAGTGCTATGTGCTAAAGTGCTATGTGCTAAAAGTGCTAACCTATGTATTAACATTCTATTGCACATTGTTGGTCAGCTTAATGGAGGCTGGGACAAATGATAATTTAAGGCGGTAAGATTTGCATAGTGGGACCCGGAGTCTTCTCCCTGATGGCAGGGTTCCAAATTCTGGGAAGAGTGCGTGTTGTGAGTTGGAAATAATTTTCTTAGCTTTTTTCCTAACTGCCTGCTCATAGATGCTCTGTATAGGCTCATATTCTTTCCTCCCTACGATTTTCATTGCCGTTTTATGCATGCCGGCCAGTTTGCTTTTTTAGCTTAACGGTTAGGTTGCCAAACCATGAGGTGATCGCGTATCTAATGATGCTCTCTACAATGGCACGGTAGAAAATCATCATGATGTGGCATGCTTACGCCGTACAATCTTAATCTTCGCAAAAAATATAGCCTCTGTTGCAGTCTATTGCACAGTTTGTCAATATGTGTCTTCCAGCGGAGAAGATTGTCAATATGAACCCCTACATATTTATATGAGGATACCTGGGTAATTTCCTGATTTTTGATGACCAGTGGTAAGTACACGGGAGCTAACATAGGCAAAGAAATGAAGAATGAAAAGAAAAAAGGAGTTGTCGTCAGCAGAAAACAAAACAATTGACAATAACCAGAATGAAAAGACCCGGACGTACGACAAAGCATACATAGCCTTTTGGATTCACCGTAGGTAAGTAGGAAATGAGGAAAGGCGGGTGTGTGTTTTATGCCATCTACTAATTGAGATGCCTTTTTCTGCTGTTGCTCCAATAAAAAACAGTATAGATCTAATCTTAATACAGAGGACGATACAACGGCGTTTCGTTCAGGAGAGAACACACAGAAGCTAATACAAAAATTAAGAGAAGAAATACCACTAGTTTGACAAAAACAGACTATCCTTAAACCTCGGTAAAACTAAAATAATCTTATTTGGTAACAGTATAATGAAAGTAAAACACAAATACAAATAGACGGAATAGACGTTGAAAGACTTAATGAAATAACATTGTAGGTGTAATGATTGATGATAAAATGAACCGAAAATCTCATATACATCTCATATACAACATAAGGTGGCAAGACATACATCCATAATGAATAAAGCAAAATATGGTTTGGACCAGAAATGACTTTATATTCTTTACGGCTCCCTAAAAAAAAAAAAAATTAAAAGAATACAATAAAAAAAACTTTTCAAACTCAGTGTTTACAAAGTACATGGAAGAATAACCATGATAAACATTCTGAATTTATTGATAATCTTATTCATCTCACCATATGAAATACAACTTACTTGACTATTTATTGTGTATATATATATATATATATATATATATATATATATATATATATATATATATATATATGTATATATATATATTTATTTTTTAAATGTTATTATTTATAGAGTATGTTGTGAATACTTTGAAACAGGAAGTGAACAAATATGTTAGCAATTGTTATGTACTAGAAAATATAGGATTATATAAGCTTTGCTTCTTCCTACTCCTTTTGGAGCATGTTGTAAAGGGAAACTAAAAATTGTGATGTATCATGTTGTACCACTGCTGCCCGCTGCTCCCCTCACCTCCCCGGGGGTGATCAAGGGGAAGGGTCAAATGCAGAGGACAAATTTCACCACACCTAGTGTGTTTGTGACACTCATTGGGACTTTAACTTTAATTGTACGCATGTTCGAAATAAACTCTAACCATAAACATAGCAAGAGTTAGGAGTTTCAATATTAAGTTTGAAAGCCCAGATTTGAAAACATGTGCAGTGCAAAAAAAAAGGTTCACTGTAGACTGAACTAAATACAAGCAAAATCATAATTTTAATGGCAAATTGCATTCATAATTAATTAAATTGTAATTTGGGTTTCATTAAAAAATGCTCAAACGAATGCAGTGCCTGTTTGAAATGTTCATGGGTCAAGCTTTTTAAAATTGTATTTTGGAAAAATTAAATGTTCAGGGAAAGTAAATACAATGATGCACATTCATTAAAATTGGATCATATTAGTACATTGTTTATATTATTTGCTTAATCCATTTCATAATTAAATTTCACACACCGATATGCTAAAAGTTTTAAGTGTTGTATGTGCATACAAAGGTTTTAAATACAATTTTTCTCAGAAGTTATATTTTTCCTTTTTTGTTGAGAATAATTGTTGTACGTTCTTGGGTAGCAGGTTATAGTTGACTTTGTGCATACTTTTAGCTGTTTGCAAATTCAATATGTCTGGGAATATCTTTTTTTTTTTGATTCAGTAAATAATGGGTTTGAGACTTCTCTAAATCCAACATGATGTATTATTCTAACGAATCTTTTTTGTAACACGGTTAATAACTGAAGCATACTTTTGTAGTTATTTCTGCACATCGCAGATATGGTAAGACTGGGGAGCCGTAAAGAATATAAAGTCATTTCTGGTCCAAACCATATTTTGCTTTATTCATTATGGATGTATGTCTTGCCACCTTATGTTGTATATGAGATGTATATGAGATTTTCGGTTCATTTTATCATCAATCATTACACCTACAATGTTGTTTCATTTAGTCTTTCAACGTCTATTCCGTCTATTTGTATTTGTGTTTTACTTTCCTTATACTGTTACCAAATAAGATTATTTTAGTTTTACCGAGGTTTAAGGATAGTCTGTTTTTGTCAAACTAGTGGTATTTCTTCTCTTAATTTTTGTATTAGCTTCTGTGTGTTCTCTCCTGAACGAAACGCCGTTGTATCGTCCTCTGTATTAAGATTAGATCTATACTGTTTTTTATTGGAGCAACAGCAGAAAAAGGCATCTCAATTAGTAGATGGCATAAAACACACACCCGCCTTTCCTCATTTCCTACTTACCTACGGTGAATCCAAAAGGCTATGTACCGTATGCTTTGTTGTACGTCCGGGTCTTTTCATTCTGGTTATCGTCAATTGTTTTGTTTTCTGCTGACGACAACTCCTTTTTTCTTTTCATTCTTCATTTCTTTGCCTATGTTAGCTCCCGTGTACTTACCACTGGTCATCAAAAATCAGGAAATTACCCAGGTATCCTCATATAAATATGTAGGGGTTCATATTGACAATCTTCTCCGCTGGAAGACACATATTGACAAACTGTGCAATAGACTGCAACAGAGGCTATATTTTTTGCGAAGATTAAGATTGTACGGCGTAAGCATGCCACATCATGATGATTTTCTACCGTGCCATTGTAGAGAGCATCATTAGATACGCGATCACCTCATGGTTTGGCAACCTAACCGTTAAGCTAAAAAAGCAAACTGGCCGGCATGCATAAAACGGCAATGAAAATCGTAGGGAGGAAAGAATATGAGCCTATACAGAGCATCTATGAGCAGGCAGTTAGGAAAAAAGCTAAGAAAATTATTTCAAACTCACAACACCCACTCTTCCCAGAATTTGGAACCCTGCCATCAGGGAGAAGACTCCGGGTCCCACTATGCAAATCTTACCGCCTTAAATCATCATTTGTCCCAGCCTCCATTAAGCTGACCAACAATGTGCAATAGAATGTTAATACATAGGTTAGCACTTTTAGCACATAGCACTTTAGCACATAGCACTTTAGCACATAGCACTTTATCCGTGAGCTCTAGTGCAATGCACACTGAAACTTTATCTTTATCTCCATACTGTAGATTGTATGCCTACATCAAAGTGACACCTATGTCTATCAAGCTCCATGTTCTGATGTTTAAATGTTAGTTGTCTGGTTGTGGTTGTATCTGTGCTTGTGTTTTTGTTCTGTTGTTTTTGGGTATGTTAAGAAAGCAATAATGCACCGCGCCCAAGACAAATTTCCCCGCGGGGACAATAAAGTTGAACAGTATCTATTACCTGATTCATGAGCATCTGGTTCCCCAGGGTTTTTAAAAAAAAAACTTTTTCTTTTTGATATAAGTAATATATAGTGAAGCTCCCTGCGAAAAGTATCCCAGGGGAGAAACAGGCAAACTGTTGATTATATTGACAGATGTTACCACATAGCCACAGTCTTGTGTATTGTTCTAACACAAAAATAATAAAAAACTCAAGGACTGCAACGATTCGTCGATTAAATTGATTCATTCGATTTAAAAAAAAGCATCCATTTGTATTTTGTTTCAACGATGATTTGTTTAATGAGTAAAATACACGGATGTTGGTGTGTTTCTAGCTACCGCATTTCATGACTAAATAGTTTGTGTGTGCGTGTGTGCGAAGGGGGATGGTAGAGAATACCGTAGGATGTCATTAATGTGTTACTGGTAGAAAAAAAAAAAAAGATTTTATGAATTAAAATAAATTCTACATTTATTCAGCATTCCTTTATGTCTTATTGAATTTTCCTATTGTAGTGCAGTGGTTCTTAATTATTTTCTGTCAATTTTACATCTACCCCAAAATATTATGGGCCAAATTACTACACAGGATGATGAACACACCATGCACATTGCCATATGGAATGTAGCCCCACCCGAGAACGTACAACAATTCTTCTCAACAAAAAAAAAAAAAAAAGGAAAAATATAACCTTAAAAAATAATTTTAAACATTTATATGCACGTACAACACTTAAAACTTTTAGCATATCAGTATGTAAAATAAAAATTACGGAATGGATTAAGTAAAGAAGTTAAAAATTGAACTGATATGATCCTGTTTAAGAGATTGTTCAAAATATTAGTGCTTACAGAGTACAAAGAAAAATAATGATGAGAAATACTTTCAACCTTATTAAAAATAAGATATTCTTCATCTCAGTATGTTAATAACGACTAAATTAATTACATATTACAAAACTGTTGTGTATCTGTCTCTGTCTGGGCTGGGCATCTAATCCAAAAGACCTTTTGCTTTCTCAAGAAAATAACATTTGGTTTTTGTCAGTAAAAATCGTAAACGTATAATGTTTCAAACAACAACAATTAAACCGTATACCAACCATTTGCTGTGTGTGTGCGTGTGTGTGTGTGTGTGTGTGTGTGTGCGTGTGTGTGTGTGTGTGTGTGTGTGTGTGTGTGTGTGTGTGTGTGTGTGTGTGTGTATGTGTGCGTGTGTATGTGCTTGTGTACTCAAAGGATAATTGATGGTCAGTTCTGAAAGAGCATCTGGTTTCTGGATGGAATGACCTCTGACATTAAATCTGTCTCTGTCTGTCTCTTTCTGACGATCGTAAATGTATAAATTTCAATCCGTGCACATTCCGACCATTTGCTGTGTGTGTGTGTGTGTGTGTGTGTGTGTGTGCGTGTGTGTGTGTGATTCGTGTTACAAAAAAAAAAGAAGACCGGTTAAAATAATACATCATGTTGGATATAAAAAACATACAAACCCTTTATTTATTAAGTCAAAAATATTAAAGTTCTATAATTTGGTAAAATTGCAAACAGCTAAAATAATGTACAAAGCATACTATAACCTGCCACCCTAGAACGTACAACAATTATTCTCAACAACAACAAAAAAAAGGAAAAATATAACCTTAAAAAAAAAGTGTGTGTGTGTGTGTGTGTGTGTGTGTGTGTGTGTGTGTGTGTGTGTGTGTGTGATTCGTGTTACAAAAAAAAAGAAGACCGGTTAAAATAATACATCATGTTGGATATAAAAAAACATACAAACCCTTTATTTATTAAGTCAAAAATATTAAAGTTCTATAATTCGGTAAAATTGCAAACACCTAAAATAATGTACAAAGCAAACTATAACCTGCCACCCGAGAACGTACAATGGACACACCATGCACATTGACATATGGAATGTAGCCCATGTCAGCTCATCACGGGTCTGTCGCAGTGGGGAGGGAATGGCACAAAATCTTGCAATTTGGTCAAAAACAGTAAATTAGCTCCGCTTCTTCATACTTCTTCTCGGACATGTGCGAGTGTTAATCTGTGATGTACTTTAATAAAACGCTTAGCTTATTAAAAATAAACTGTGCCAAACAACAATAATAAACAATACAAACTTTCCTTAATGTTAAAACACAAAACAAACATGGAGGCATTACAACAAGTTTATGTAAATTAGAAATGTTAAAAAATAAAATCATATCACAGTTATTGTGACCAAAATATCACGGTTATCATCAATTGTCAAATGTGCTCAAAAATAACTAATACCTTAAAATATTTTAACAAAGTGTTATTTAAAATAAACACATGTATAAAACATTAGCAACATACCTATATAATATACTTTCTTTAGCAAAACAAACATTATAAATATTGTTCTACTATTATATGAGTTTTAAAATATGTTTTTTCTTTATATGTTTTAATTTGTAAATGTTTTAGAGCGTTTATTGTTAGAGGCAAAACGCTTGTTGTTTGTAAGACGTTAATGTGTTTTGTATTCCTAATGGATTCCTGAAGCTGTCTAACTACAGTGAGAAAATGTTGAGTCAGAAAAAAGAAAAAAGAAAAAAAAAGCCTTTAGTCAAAGTCTGCCGGCTAATTTTGTTTATATACATATGTGCGGCTTTCTTAACACATCAAGAAAGCTTTGGTGTTGTTTTGTCTGTATTTATTGCCGCTATTTTGACCGTCCTCAAAACATTGATTACTAGTTTTGTTTTGTTTTTTTATCAGCACTTTTCATTGCTATCAAATGGACACAACTTTAAGAGTTATTAGTATTCATGTAACAGCGTAATAAACAGCACATTTACGGTATGAATAAATATTTCTAAACAAAGTTACCATCTTTATTGTTCGTTGGCATTAGGGATGTAACAATAAAGTATGGAAAATATGAAGGACTTTAACCGCATGTGGCGCTCTCGTTTTCGCACGCCACTCTCACGCTCACACCCGGAAACAACCCCCACCTCTGGAATCAGACCCCGCCTACTTCTCTGCGCGCGAAATTCATTTGTGCGAAAGACGGGTTAGTGTGAGGATCTCCTCAAAACTCCGGAGCTTTAAGGAAGAACGTACAGAAAGCAAAAAGAACTTACAGCGGGAGCATGTAAGACCCTCGCCGTCTTTTTCGATGATGTTGTCCGTGAGCAAGCCTTCGTTGTCGGGAGTCTTTGCCGGGAAAAAAGCCTCCTCCTCGGGACTCTCTGGCGTAAGAAAAGCCTCCTTACCACCCGGAGCAAAAAGGGAACATTTGTAAGTAAATATATATATATATATATATATATATATATATATATATATTGTATATTGTATGTTTTTTTCTTCCATCTATCCATCCATCTTCTTCCGCTTATCCGAGGTCGGGTCGCGGGGGCAGCAGCTTAAGCAGGGAAGCCCAGACTTCCCTCTCCCCAGCCACTTCGTCCAGCTCCTCCCGGGGGACCCCGAGGCGTTCCCAGGCCAGCCGGGAGAGATAGTCTTCCCAGCGTGTCCTGGGTCTTCCCCGTGGCCTCCTACCGGTCGGACGTGCCCGAAACACCTTCCTAGGGAGGCGTTCGGGTGGCATCCTGACCAGATGCCCGAACCACCTCATCTGGCTCCTCTCGATGTGGAGGAGCAGCGGCTTTACTTTGAGCTCCCCCCGAATGACAGAGCTTCTCACCCTATCTCTAAGGGAGAGCCCCGCCACTCGGCGGAGGAAACTCATTTCGGCCGCTTGTACCCGTGATCTTGTCCTTTCGGTCATAACCCAAAGCTCATGACCATAGGTGAGGAAGGAAACGTAGATCGACCGGTAAATTGAGAGCTTTGCCTTCCGGCTCAGCTCCTTCTTCACCACAACGGATCGATACAGCGTCCGCATTACTGAAGACGCCGCACCGATCCGCCTGTCGAACTCACGATCCACTCTTCCCCCACTCGTGAACAAGACTCCGAGGTACTTGAACTCCTCCACTTGGGGCAAGATCTCCTCCCCAACCCGGAGATGGCACTCCACCCTTTTCCGGGAGAGAACCATGGACTCGGACTTGGAGGTGCTGATTCCCATCCCAGTCGCTTCACACTCGGCTGCGAACCGATCCAGTGAGAGCTGAAGATCTTGGCCGGAGGAAGCCATCAGGACCACATCATCTGCAAATAGCAGTGACCTAATCCTGCAGCCACCAAACCAGATCCCCTCAACGCCCTGACTGCGCCTAGAAATTCTGTCCATAAAGGTTATGAACAGAATCGGTGACAAAGGGCAGCCTTGGCGGAGTCCAACCCTCACTGGAAACGTTTTTTTCTTGTAAAATGAAAATCATTTGACTTGTCAGATGTATTAAAGTTCTATAATTTGGTAAAATTGCAAACAGCTAAAATAATGTACAAAGCAGACTATAACCTACCACCCTAGAACGTACAACAATTATTCTCAACAACAAAAAAAAGGAAAAATATAACCTTAAAAAAAAGTGTGTGTGTGTGTGTATGTGTGTGTGTGTGTGTGTGTGTGTGTGTGTGTGTGTGTGTGTGTGTGTGTGTGTGTGTGTGTGTGTGTGTGTGTGTGTGATTCGTGTTACAAAAAAAAAAGACCGGTTAAAATAATACATCATGTTGGATATAAAAAACATACAAACCCTTTATTTATTAAGTCAAAAATATTAAAGTTCTATAATTTGGTAAAATTGCAAACACCTAAAATAATGTACAAAGCAAACTATAACCTGCCACCCGAGAACGTACAACAATTCTTCTCAACAACAACAAAAAAAAGGAAAAATATAACCTTAAAAAAATAATTTTAAATACAACACTTAAAACTTTTAGCATATCAGTATGTAAAATAAAAATTACGGAATGGATTAAGTAAAGAAGTTAAAAAATTGAACTGATATGATCCTGTTTAAGAGATTGTTCAAAATATTAGTGCTTACAGAGTACAAAGAAAAATAATGATGAGAAATACTTTCAACCTTATTAAAAATAAGATATTCTTCATCTCAGTATGTTAATAACGACTAAATTAATTACATATTACAAAACTGTAGTGTATCTGTCTCTGTCTGGGCTGGGCATCTAATCTAAAAGACCTTTTGCTTTCTCAAGAAAATAACATTTGGTTTTTGTCAGTAAAAATCGTAAACGTATAATGTTTCAAACAACAACAATTAAACCGTATACCAACCATTTGCTGTGTGTGTGTGTGTGTGTGTGTGTGTGTGTGTGTGTGTGTGTGTGTGTGTGTGTGTGTGTGTGTGCGTGTGTGTGTGTGTGTGTGTGTGTGCGTGTGTGTGTGTGTGTGCGTGCGTGTGATTTTTGAACATTTTGAGGACTTTTGACCACTTTTCCAACTTTTCTCCCCCAATCCTCCCATGACTTTGTCGGGGTTCACAAGGCCGGCTGCGGGACTCGTGGGACTCCTCATACCCCCCTCCCTCTGACCTTTCCATAACCCCACCTCCTCTTCTAGGGTCATCAATCATTTCTGACATAAGGTATATTACGGTCATTAATCATTTCTGACACAAGGTGTATTCCCCCTCCTCCCCCCTCCCTCTGACCTTTCCATAACCCCACCCCCCTTTGACCTTTGACCCTAAGGTCATTAATCATTTTCGACAGCTAGGTCGTAAATCATTTTTGACATAAGGTAAGGACTTAAACTTTCTATCCTGTTATATCTCACATTCTATATTGTGTTTTGGAAAAAGGTTGTCATAAACGTTACTTAATTCATTAAAAAAGATAATACAAAAGAAAACAAATGTGTATGCATATGTAAATGTATTCAGTTATAAACATTCATTCACTTTCTTCTTTCCGCCATGGATCTAAACTGGTAGTTTTTTCTATGTTTTTATTTAATAAGTTGTAGGTGTATTTATTTCAGTATAAAAGTGTAAAAAGTGTTTAGCTTCGGTCATGAAATGATGATAATGGTGTGCCAGGGCATACATACATTTTATATTTAACGCTTAAATCTCTGGAGTCTACATCAACTTCAGATCAATTCCTCATTTCAAAATGTTTTAGTTTTTTTTATGTTGTTTTTTTGTGTGTTTGTTTGTTTTCCGCCCTTTTTTGTCAAACAAAACTATGTTTTTTATGGCAAACACACAAAATATGCAAAATCTTCCACCAAAAATATTTTTTCAAAGTGGAATATTTGATGTGAAGTAATCGGAATCTTTGATAGGTCAATAATTCATAATAACATTGATTTTGATTCAATATTATGTTTTGAGCAATGACCGTTTGAAAGAAGAAGAAAAAACAGCTTTGTTTTATTAGTCAACATTGCAACGGTTTCTAAATTGCATTTCACCTTTAAGCTTTTTTTATTTCACTTTGGTTATGTTTTTGTTTATTTTAATAGTATTTTTAGAATGTGCCGTGGGCCTTTAAAACATTAGCTGTGGGCCACAAATGGTGAAATTTAAAAATAAATAAATAAATAATCTGCGTCCTTTCTGATTTTAGTGCGTTAAAAAGACACAAAAAGTGCGTTAACGCCAACACTGGTTGACATGACAGTATAACAAAATAATTCACAGTTATATTCTGTAACATTCACAGTTTTGGAAAAAAAGTGCAGAGGTAGAAATATTCACAATAACCTCTTGTATATAATCTAAACATAAATAATGCCTCAAAACAAGTTAATTAAATTCAAACAAAAAATAGCAGACGAGCTCTCGCCCTGCACAGCTGTTTTGTGCTTTGTAGTGTCGATAAGGGCTTGTAGATCGTTGGCCCCTTTATTTGCCACAGATATATATGTCCCTGCATTCTGCTTTCCATGTGTCACGGCCAGGACGAAAACACAGATACTTTTCCCGCAAATCATCCAGTTGCATTTACGTTTCGGCTTCTCTCTTGTGTTCTGTCTGTCGCTTGACTGTCTCGCTCTCTGTCTCTGCCCCTCCCTCACGAATGTTGCTGCATGCGCACACCTTCACAATTTAACCCCTTCTTAACTCTGGACGTACATTGAAAATGCACGCAACTAGGGATGTCCGATAATGGCTTTTTGCCGATATCCGATATTGTCCAACTCTTTAATTACCGATACCAATATCAACCGATACCGATATCAACCGATACATGCAGTCGTGGAATTAACACATTATTATACATTATTAATTTGGACAACCAGGTATGGTGAAGATAAGGTACTTTAAAAAAAATAATAATAAAGAAATGTGTTGAATAAAAAAGAAAGTAAAACAATATAAAAACAGTTACATAGAAACTAGTAATTAATGAAAATTAGTAAAATTAACTGTTAAAGGTTAGTACTATTAGTGGACCAGCAGCACGCACAATCATGTGTGCTTACGGACTGTATCCCTTGCAGACATATATATTGATATATAATGTAGGAACCAGAATATTAATAACAGAAAGAAACAACCCTTTTGTGTGAATGAGTGTGAATGAGGGAGGGAGGTATTTTGGGTTGGTGCACTAATTGTAAGTGTATCTTGTGTTTTTTATGTTGATTTAATAAATAAAAAAAACGATACCGATAATAAAAAACCGATACCGATAATTCCCGATATTATATTTTAACGCATTTATCGGCCGACATCTCTACACGCAACCCTAACTCATAATACCGGACATTTGACGCAGTTAAGAAACCCCGCCCGGACAGACCCGTAAAAGAGGACATGTCCGGGGAAAAGAGGACGTATGGTCAGTCTAAATTATACCGAACAAAAATATAAACGCAACACTTTTGTCTTCGCTCCCATTATTGAGTTGAACTCAAAGATCTACAGCTTTTACTATACATACGCAAAATACCTTTTCCTCTCCAATATTGTTCACAAATCTGCCTAAATCTGTGTTGGTGAGCACTTCTTTTTTGCCAGGATAATCCATCCCACCTCACAGGTGTGGCATATTAAGACGCTGATTAAACAGCATGATTATTGCACAGGTGTGCCTGAAGATGCCCACAATAAAAGGTCACTCTGAAATGTGCAGTTTTGCTTTATTGGGGGTGGGAGTTGGTCCACTCTTCAATGGTTATGCAAAGTTGCTGGATATTAGCAGGACAGGAACGTGCTGTCATATACGCCAATCAATCAATCGATGTTTATTTATATGGCCCTAAATCACAAGTGTCTCAAAGGGCTGCACAAGCCACAACAACATCCTCGGTACAGAGCCCACATAAGGGCAAGGAAAAACTCACCCCAGTGGGACGTCGATGTGAATGACTATGAGAAACCTTGGAGAGGACCGCATATGTGGGTAACCCCCCCCCCCCTCTAGGGGAGACCGAATGCAATGGATGTCGAGTGGGTCTGACATAATATTGTGAGATCTACAGCATCCAGGGGCGGTGTGGCTCGGTTGGTGGAGCGGCCGTGCCAGCAACTTGAGGGTTCCAGTTTCAATCCCCGCTTCCGCCATCTTGGTCACTGCCACTGTATCCTTGGGCAAGACACTTTACGCACCTGCTCCCAGTGCCACCCACACCAGTTCAAATAAAACTTAGATAATGGTTTTCACTATGTTATGCGCTTTGAGTCACAAGAGAAAAGCGCTATATAAATATAATTCCCTTCACATCCCAAACATGCTCAATGGGTGACATGTCCGGTGAGTATGCTGGCCATGCAAGAACTGGGATGTTTTCAACTTCCGGGAATTGTGCACAGATCCAGCAACATGGGGCCGTGCATTGTCATGCTCTCGGGTGAATGGCACAACAACGGGCCTTAGGATCTTGTAACGTAACGTTACCTGTGTGCATTCAAAATGCCATCAATAAAATGCACTTGTGTTCCTTGTCCATAACATACGCCTGCCTATACCATAACACCACCGCCACCACGGGTCACTCAATTCACAACATTGACATCAGCAAACCACTCTTCCACACACACTGTCTGCCATCTGCTCTGAACAGTGAAAACCGTGATTCACGCGTGAAGCGAACACCTCTCCAACGTGCCAAACGCCATCGAATGTGAGTATTTGCCCACTCAAGTCGGTTACGACTACATATTGCAGATGAGCTTCTCTGAGACAGTTTGTGCAGAAATTCTTTGGTTATGCAAACCAATTGTTGCAGCAGCTGTCCGGGCGGCTGGTCTCCGACGATCATGGATGTGGAAGTCTTGGGCTGGTGTGGTCACATGTTGTCTGCAGTTGTGAGCTTTTGGAGACAGCGTATGGTAGAGAAAAGAAAATTCAATCCACGGGCAACAGCTCTGGTGGACATTCCTGCAGGAGCGTGCAGCATGCCAACTGCACGTACCCTCAAAACTTGCGACATCTGTGGCATTGTGCTGTGTGATAAAACCGCACATTTCAGCGTGGCCTTTTATTGTGGGATGCGTAAGGCACACCTGTGAAATAATGCGGTTGTTTAATCAGCATCTTGATATGCCACACCTGTGACGTGGGATGGATTATCTTGGAAAAGAAGAAATGCTCACTAACACAGATTTGCGAACAATATTTGATTAAGTAAAAGTTTTAGTTCCTTCTTTATCATCCTTAATTTGTCTATGACAATAAAATGCTGTATCATACCTTAAAATGTTACCTCATTAAATTGATGATATAGTTTGGCATCAAGTCATAAATGCACACACGAGCAATACTTTAATCCTTGTGTATAATACACATGAATTATTAGAGTATGTACTCCATATATGCATACTGACAGCACGATGATTCATATAAGTGCAACTTACAATGATAAATGACTGTTATTAAAAAAATGTATTTGTTTATTCTGAACAGGAATACATAACATTTATAATATAGTGTTCGATTGTAAAGAGGTGTAGGTCAGTATGGTTCCGCACCTCAGCAAACAGGGATGAGTTCATATGGTGTAGAAAACTTGCATGATGTGACTGGTAGATTTCCATTGATTGAACACAAAACATGTTTTTGCACTGAAGTCACACAAAGTAAAAAGGGTGCATGTATAACAAATTGAAGCATATTAAAGCTATGAAAACAGGAATTCCAAAAAACATAATAAATATAAAAGGAACTTGCACTTTTCAAGGTGTAATACTTCAAACATCCACAAGGTGACACTAAAGCAGAGAAAAACGGGGCAGGAGTTCTTCAGAGCATGCTTGTTCAGGATGACAAAATAATTAGGGTGCTCTCTCAAATGATCCTAATTTAGACACTTGATTAGTAGGTAAAGTAAAAAGAATTTATACAGCTTTGTGGAAGACGGACATGAAAGCAGGAGCATAACTACTTCCAGATGAGTCAATAGGGAGTTTTTGATCAACATGTGTCATATAGCAAATAGGAATAAGGGTGGCAGGGCATTTAGTGGGATGCAAATGCAAAAGGCAAAAAGACAGCATGCAGATCACGACGTGTGGAGACATGTTTGCTTGATGGACAGGTTTCTTATCCGATGTGCAACTGTGGAAAGGAATAACACTGGGTAATTTATCCCCCAACTTCAAATATTCATGCTCTGGGAATTCCCGTCAGACAGGAATCTTTGCGGAGATAGGTGTGTTGTGGATGCTGAGAGTAATCCGACATTGGCAGGATTACAACAAGGAGTCTTCGCGATTCACACAAACAACACAGTACAGGTTAATTAAGGATGGAGAGGTTGTCGAGCTGCACTAACAGACACAGCTTTCAAGGTATCACAGTAAAAAGTAGGCCAGATCCAGAATGTAAACTTCTTCTGCGCTACAGTTAAATGAAGGTGTGGGGAGAAAACAACTTAAATATTGTAAAGCAAAAGACGTACAAAGCTATTAGCAGCCTGCCATCCTCAATAAGTTAACACACGAGGGATAGAGTTGAAGCGCACACAGGGCTGTAGTGTGTGTGTGTATAGTGTAACAACAAATAAGGCATTTTTCCAAGAGGGAAGGTGTGTAGTGTCAACAAACTGCGGGATATCACGAGGAGATCTCAGCCAGGCGCTGGAGTAGAGTGGAGAAGCCCGCCGCCTGCTGGGAAAGCTCAGCGACCCGGTCCACCATCTCCTGGGACGCAGACACCGACGGGTAGTTTTGGGCAGCACCTTTTGTCGCCACCACCACCGCCTTCAAGGCCTGGCAAAGTCGACCCCCGGAGGTTGTGATCTGAGGGTAAAAGAAGTCAAACTGTCAACTGAAGGCACACACGGCTAATCATGCCTAAAAGAGAGGACTGCATTTTGGGGGGATATTTTGTTCACAATCCCAGTCTTTTTTTTTTTGCATCATAAATTGTAATATACGGCACGTACTAGACAACTAACAATGCAGTCAATGGGAGTCCTCTATACTACCCATGAATCCTTTAAAAAAGCATCCAAACTAACCAACAATACTCCATTTTCATGTCGCAACCTGCATATCAACTACCGTAAGTATTAGCAACATGGTTATTATAAGAGATCGGAACTACTTTTAGCAGCGCCTTGTTTACAGAGAGGTAACTAGTTTATGCAGCCATTGACATACTGAGCCGGTGGGGTGCTGCATAAAGTCTGCGTTTGTCAAAAAATAAATAATTTTAGATTATAAATCATGCCTTGCACTTGTATAATAGACGGCTGTGACCATAAGCAGAGAAGTTGGTCAACTATGAAATTCAATTTAGACTTGAAGACATCGCAAGACGCTTGTTTTCTCCCAACTTTTTTGTTTTTACCCAAGTGAGGATTATGATGACTTCGACATCTATATGGGGAACAAAAGTCTTGTGCCGAACGATATAAACATCCCATCATTTGGAATTCTAGTGACAGCGGACAATATACAGCAAGTGATTGTTTTATTATGTTTTTTGTTTAGCATTTCTGCTACAAGATGCTTAGGGCTTGATTTACTATGACCCAAATACCACACGCTAAACAGCGTGTGCAAAAAATAAAATAGCGTGTGCAATGAGTGGGCGTGTTGCATGTGATCTACTAAGACTGTGTGCGCGTTTGAAAAGTGGTACAGACCGCCTTATTTAAATGAGGATTTTGCGTGCATACAGAGCTTTTACCACAAAGATGATTATTTTCTACATTCATGTTATGCTCCTATCTGTGTGCGATGTGTGGAACCGGCGGCACACATCTATAATCTGTAACACCTTTTCTGAATCGCAATCTAGACAACAGAAACATATGTACACTAGAGAAGTCCCGATCCAGGTTTTTGCACTTCCGATCCGATACCGATATTGTTTTTGCACTTCCGATCCGATACCGATACTGACCGATACCGATACTGACCGATAATGGCCTATCCGAGCATGTATTAAAGTTTAAAATGATTTAGCCTACTTAGTTGTCAGAATCATGTTGAAAAGGGTTTTAGTACTCTTGATAACAACTAGCCAGCTGAATTAGGGGAGTTTGAATAATACACAATGGTTGGTAACAAGAATCTGACCTGTTTATTCAAGGATAAACACAAAATTATACATGACAAACAGAAATGGCATCATTGAAACAAGGGCTGGGCGATATGGCCTTTTTTTAATATTGCGATATTTTAAGGCCATATTGCGATACACGATATATATCTCGATATTTTGCCTTACCCTTGAATGAACACTTGATGCATATAATCACAGCAGTATGATGATTCTATGTGTTTTGATTGATTGATTGAGACTTTTATTAGTAGGTTGCACAGTGAAGTACATATTCCGTACAATTGACCACTAAATGGTAACAATGGTACCGAATAAGATACAGATGATACAGATATACGGTATATCTGTATCATTGTTTATGATACAGATATATACTATCAGATATATACTATCATCATAATAAAGTCATCACACAAGATAATCACATTGAATTATTTACATTATTTATAATCCGGGGTGTGGAGGGGGGCGCCGGATGTAAGTGTCAAAAAGACAGCCAAAAGAGTTTGATATGAGAATAAATCTAAAGTTAAAATATAGGGTAGAAATGCACCCATTTGCAGGAAATGTTGTCTTGATTTTCAACATTTTCTTTCAAGGCTTGCATGTCTACATTAAAACATTCTTTTTCATACTGCATTAATATATGCTACTTTTAAACTTTCATGCAGAGAAGGAAATCACAACTAAAAAAATCACAAATTTTTTCATACGGTGTTGATGTGGAAATGTTTGCCTCGGCATTTTGATGGTGTGGGCGAGTGGCACCGAACGGAAATAAGCGTCTCGACAGACGTTATAATATTTGAACAATGATGACGAAAACTGTTTTCTCTGTCGTGTCCGTGTGTCGAAAATTGTTATGCGCTTATTTTTTTATTTGATTTTGTGCGTGGCATATAATTGCTGTGCGCAGAGGACGTTTAAACAGTGCGCAATTGCACAAGCGCGCACCTTAGAGAGAACGTTGGTCACACGGCTGCGCTAGCATCACAGCTAACGTTAGCCATGCTGCTACCTCTCTGCTCGGGGAGGACGTATACGTATGTGACGTATGACGTGACAGTATGTGACGTATGACGTGACAGTATGTGATGTATGACGTGACAGTATGTGACGTATGACGTGACAGTATGTGACGTATGACGTGACAGTATGTGATGTATGACGTGACAGTATGTGACGTATGACGTGACAGTATGTGACGTGTGTAAGAAGGTGCGCTTGCTGTCTGTGAGAAGCAGACACAGAAAAGAGTGAGAAGAGCCTGTCGTGTAATGCCAGCAGCTAAAAGCAACTGCGTGAGAATCCACAGACCTGTGGATGTGTTGAAGGTGTGCTGGAAAATGCGGAACGGAAATTAGGGAGCAGCAGAAAAGTGGAATGTACTATTTAAATAGGTGCGTTGGAAAACACGGAGCGGAGTTTTTTTTTTAACTGGATCTGGATCGGCATTTTCCCATGCCTTGCCGATACGCATTTTTTTGCAAATATCGGCGGCCGATCCGATCCAAATATCGGATCGGGACATCCCTAATGTACACGGACACTTAATTCTGTGCGCGAAGCTGTGGATCACGTCACCAGCGCATACGTAATTCTGCAATGGATAAAACACAAGAAAATTCACAATGAAAGGCATCTTTTCATGTCGGAGATATATTATAGTAATATATTTCCTAAATAAAAAAACAACGTAAAAAAATGCCAGTAGACACCAAAAACAATCAATTGAATTTGTTTTAAACAGCCTCATAAGTTATGCAGGAGCTATAAAATTATAAAAGGAAATTGTTGAATAGGCAATATGTCTAATATTTTTTATTTCTGGCCGTCCAAAATGTTGACACACACACACACACACACACACACGTAAGACGGAGGATTCTTGTCTGTCTTTGCAGCGTGAGCACTGATCCTGTAACTGGAACTGTCAGTTTGCACGTCCTTCTGACAAGTGCTAAAAAATACGCAAAAAAATACTCTCAAATCGTTGTGTTGATAAATCACATTGCGTGTGCTAAACAATTATATTTGCATCTTCTCCTCCCAGTATTATTGTCATTTTGATGATCAGCATATATTTTACATATTAATGAAGACAAAGACGCAAAATGGTTGAACGACTTACTCTGCTCACTTAACAGACGCAATCCACTTTGCATACGTGCGCTATCAGGTTTGCACCTGTTTTAGTACAAACCCCGTAAATTGTGTTGGATGTAAATATAAACGAAATACAATGATTTGCGAAACATTTTCAACCCATATTCAGTTGAATATGCTACAAAGACAACATATTTGATGTTCAAACTGATAAAAACATTTTTTTTTTTGCAAATAATCATTAACTTTAGAATTTGATGCCAGCAACACGTGACAAAGAAGTTGGGAAAGGTGGCAATAAATACTGATAAAGTTGAGGAATGCTCATCAAACACTTATTTGGAACATCCCACAGGTGAACAGGCAAATTGGGAACAGGTGGGTGCCATGATTGGGTATAAAAGTAGATTCCATGAAATGCTCAGTCATTCACAAACAAGGATGGGGCGAGGGTCACTACTTTGTCAACAAATGCATGAGCAAATTGTTGAACAGTTTAAGAAAAACCTTTCTCAAGCAGCTATTGCAAAGAATTTAGGGATTTCACCATCTACGGTCCGTAATATCATCAAAGGGTTCAGAGAATCTGGAGAAATCACTGTACGTAAGCAGCTAAGCCAGTGACCTTCGATCCCTCAGGCTGTACTGCATCAACAAGCAACATCAGTGTGTAAAGGATATCACCATATGGGCTCAGGAACACTTCAGAAACCCATTGTCAGTAACTACAGTTGGTCGCTACATCTGTAAGTGCAAGTTAAAACTCTCCTATGCAAGGCGAAAACCGTTTATCAACAACACCCAGAAACGCCGTCGGCTTCGCTGGGCCTGAGCTCATCTAAAATGGACTGATATAAAGTGGAAAAGTGTTCTGTGGTCTGATGAGTCCACATTTCAAATTGTTTTTGGAAACTGTGGACGTCGTGTCCTCCGGACCAAAGAGCAAAAGAACCATCCGGATTGTTATAGGCGCAAAGTTGAAAATCCAGCATCTGTGATGGTATGGGGGTGTATTAGTGCCCAAGACATGGGTAACTTACACATCCGTGAAGGCGCCATTAATGCTGAAAGGTACATACAGGTTTTGGAGCAACATATGTTGCCATCCAATGGACGCCCCTGCTTATTTCAGCAAGACAATGCCAAGCCACGTGTTACATCAACGTGGCTTCATAGTAAAAGAGTGCGGGTACTAGACTGGCCTGCCTGTAGTCCAGACCTGTCTCCCATTGAAAATGTGTGGCGCATTATGAAGCCTAAAATACCACAATGGAGACCCACGGACTGTTGAACAACTTAAGCTGTACATCAAGCAAGAATGGGAAATAATTCCACCTGAGAAGCTTAAAAAATGTGTCTCCTCAGTTCCCAAACGTTTACTGAGTGTTGTTAAAAGGAAAGGCCATGTCACACAGTGGTGAACATGCCCTTTCACAACTACTTTGGCACGTGTTGCAGCCATGAAATTCAAAGTTAATTATTTGCAAAAAAAAAAATCAAGTTTATGAGTTTGAACATCAAATATCTTGTCTTTGTAGTGCATTCAATTGAATATGGGTTGAAAAGGATTTGCAAATCATTGTATTCCATTTATATTTACATCTAACACAATTTCCCAACTCATATGGAAACGGGGTTTGTACATGCAAACATTTAGTAAATCAGGCCCTTAGTGTTTCACTTGAGTTGGAGCTGCTAATCACTCAGTTTTTAAAACTTTTAGCCTATCCTCCTTATATTAAGGCTCTAAATATAAGGTGGATCATCATTTGTCCCAAATTAGTCGCTCTCATGAAGTCAGCCATGATTAGTAATAGTAGTTATTGAACAAAATCAATACGCTGCCGTCACGCTTAAAATGACCAAAATACGATAAATATTACATGTTATTATGAATGTGCCTGTTACTACATTACATATATACTTACAGGATGTACATATTTAGGATCCTGAGCACAGCATCAGTTTATATGACCCAATCCAAACAACTTTTCCCACTCATGGTATAAATAACCTATAACCAACAAATAAAGTCAGCACACGGTCGCACATAACACCACCTGCTCATTG